>NW_026621885.1:0-86058 GCF_003711565.1 Takifugu flavidus | reverse complement strand
GGAGAGAGGAGCCTGGAGCTGTGGAGGAGGAGGAGAGAGGAGAGAGGAGTATGGAGCTGTGAGGAGGAGGAGGGAGGAGGAGAGAGGAGTCTGGAGCTGTGGAGGAGGATGAGGAGAGAGGAGTCTGGAGCTGTGGAGGAGGAGGAGAGAGGAGGGAGGAGGAGAGGAGGCCTGGAAGCTGTGGAGGAGGAGGAGAGAGGAGCTGTGGAGGAGGAGGATGAGAGGAGCTGTGGAGGAGGAGGAGAGAGAGGAGCCTGGAGCTGGGAGGAGGAGGAGAGAGGAGCTGTGGAGGAGGGAGGAGGAGAGGGAGCCTGGAAGCTGTGGAGGAGGAGGGGGAGGAGAGAGGAGAGGAGAGAGGAGTCTGCAGCGTGTGGAGGAGGAGGAGAGAGGAGCTGGAGCTGTGGAGGAGGAGAGAGAGAGGAGGAGGAGAGGGAGCCGGAGCTGTGGAGGAGGAGGAAGGAGAGGAGGAGAGGAGTCTGCCAGCTGTGGAGGAGGAGGAGAGAGGAGCCTGGAGGATGTGGAGGAGGAGGAGAGAGGAGGAGGAGAGAGGAGCCTGGAGCTGGGAGGAGGAGGAAGGAGAGGAGGAGAGAGGAGTATGCAGCTGTGGAGGAGGAGGAGAGAGGAGGAGGAGAGAGAGTCTGGAGCTGTGGTGGAGGAGGAGGAGAAGGAGGAGAGGAGTCTGGAGCTGTGGAGGAGGAGGAGGAAAGGGGGGGCCTGGAGCTGTGGAGGAGGAGGAGAGAGGAGGAGGAGAGAGGAGGAGAGAGGAGCCTGGAGTGGGGAGAGGAGAAGAGAGGAGGAGAGAGGAGTTTCTCCTGCGGTACGGCGGAGGAGGAGCCGAGCCCACGGACCTCCCCTGACCTCCCCTGACCTCCCCTGACCTCCCTGACCTCCCCTGAGCCCTGGGTGTGAGGAGTCCAGCGGCCCCTCTCCTGAGCATCTGCTACAGGAGCAAAATGGGAGCAGCTCCGTGGAGCAGACAAAGAAAACGTTATGGAAAAAAATAAACGGACCTGAAATAAACGCAGCTCAAAAATGTCCTCTCTTTCTCCTTCATCTCTCCTCCTCACTCTGGGATAAACAACGTCCCGTGCTCAGCCAGGGAAAGTTCTTGAATTTAAAAATTTTTAACATGTCTCCAGTGTCTCCCTAAAGAAACAGAGGAATTTTTCATCCTGGAGCTTTCTGTGAGGAGGTGTGAGGAGGTGCGGGAGGGGTGTGAGGAGGTGCGAGGAGTGAGTTTGGGGAGGTTCCAGTTCACTGATGTCTCAGATGAGGAGATTAACGCAATGATAAAACACTTTATTGGATTACATCCCATCATGCTCAGTACAGCAGTGGTGCAACACTCGTTCACAGGAACATGCATTCTTTATTCCAGGTTTGATCTGGAGCTCATGCCTAAACATGTTAGAAACATGAATAATTCCAACAAGGTCAAAGGTCAGGATCTGCTGCTAGTTTAGTCCGTTGCTAAAAGGCTCCACGTTTCCTTTACTGATGAATTTAAGGAAATGGCGGTAGAAGAAGACGATCCGGGCTTGGCTCAGTTTAAATGCCATGGACATGATCGCCATGCCAACGATGATGAAGAGCGAGGTGACCATGAAATATTTTGGATGGTTAGGTACGATGTCTCCAAACCCAATGGTGGTCAGAGTGATGAAGCAGAAGTAGTAGGGGTCAAAACCCTCAAACTCAGTTTCCCAGCGTGGGAGGATTAAACCAAAAAAGAAAATGTAGGCAAAGACAATGAAAATGATGAGCAAAAAGGGGACGTCCAGCATGTCCATCCCGTCCCCCAAACCAGTGAAGTCCCAGATAGCATATCCTTTGGGCGGTGGTGGCATCTGGTTGAGCTCGGGACAGGAGACGGTCCTGAGGAGCGGGCCTTTTTGGAGCAAGTTGTCCCTGGCCAGAATCTTCTCAAAGATCTCTCTGTTGTTCTGGAGCTGGATGGACTTGTGCCGCACGTCCGCCTGACTGTGCAGCACCTGTCGGATGTCCAGGGGCTCCCGGACGACAACCTCGTGGCTGAAAACAACGGTGCCGTCCTCCAGGGCCAGTGGCTGGAGTCTCTGGCTCCTTTTTGGGCCCTCCCCGGTAGCCAGGTGCCGGAGCAGAGGACTTTGAGGAAGGAGTGAATGTGGACATAGGATCTGGACATCAGCATAGCGAGGAAGTCTCCTACATCGAGGATAACCAGCAGCATGAGCGGAATGCCCACCATGGCATAGAGGACACACATCACCTTCCCCTGGAGGGTGACGGGGTAGATCTCCCCATAGCCTGCACGGAGAGAGGGCAGAATTAATGCTGTGGTCGGTTTAAAAGTCCGTGTCCACTCTTATCAGTAAATGCTGCGGCTGGAGACGATCGAGGAGGTCACATGGTCCAGCTGGCGGTGGTAGAAAGCTCTCTGTCCTCAGAGTGTTTCCTGCTCACTCAGCTGCGGGTTTCCTGTTGCTGCTCGGCCATTAGCCGGCGTCTTGAGCCACTTATCCGTTAGCAACACGCTTCCTAATGTGCCCTCACAGCTTCTCTGGGTGGACGTTACACAGGGCTCACGCATCAAACATGAGCCGGGCATCGTTTAGCGTCAGTCGTTCCCCGTCACACCTGCTGCGGACGGTGGAGACAATTCATGGAGCGCTGCACAACTCCATGAACAGGAGGTGTGTTCTGCACCCGTCCGACAGACACCAACATGTCCTCCCAAATATCAACACTTTGGCTCTCTCCTTTTAAGACAATGGGACCATTGCTGGATGGTGCTGCCCATATTCCAAACCTCAAATTTAACGTGTAACTGATTCTTTTACGAGCCTCGTGGAACTGATGATGGACCTGCTCGATGTTCTGATTCCACTTCTACAACCGTAAATTGATTGAGGATCCCGGTTTCATAACACTGTAGAAGAAGAAGGCTGCTTTCTCTGCCAGGTGTCGGACCAGATGTGGGCCCAGTCCTGAGGCCTGCAGCCAGTAGGACCAGAGCAGACACTGGAAGAGAAGCCCAGCTCGGCCCTGAAGCTGTGTCCTAGCTCCAGCACCACTGCTGGGTTTCTGGAGGCCGGTCCAAGCCTGTGGTCCAACCCTGACCCTGTCTCGTCCCAGTGTAGGTCAGGGACGGGACAGGGTCAGGGTTGGACCACAGAAGACCAAATCTGGAACATGGTACGGCAGTGAACCCCCCTGATGTGTTGGGTCGTAGTGCCTGGAAACAGGTAAAAGAAGTTCTTAAAAACCTGCTTTCATGAATCTGAACATGGCCAAAGACCTGAGGACAGACAGGTGTCCCTGCAGGACACAGCAAGGACGTGGGACAAGGGTTGCTCTCCTGTGTGTGTGTCTGTGTGTGTAAGCCTGTATGTAGGTCTCTGTGTGTGTGTGTGTGTCTGTGTGTGTAAGCCTGTATGTAGGTCTCTGTGTGTGTGTGTGTGTGTCTGTGTGTGTAAGCCTGTATGTAGGTCTCTGTGTGTGTGTGTGTGTCTGTGTGTGTAAGCCTGTATGTAGGTCTCTGTGTGTGTGTGTGTGTGTCTGTGTGTGTAAGCCTGTATGTAGGTCTCTGTGTGTGTGTATGTAGGTCTGTGTGTAGGTGTGTGTGTGTGTGTGTGTGTGTGTGTATAGGTCTGTATGTGTGTGTCTGTGTGTGTGTGTAAGCGTGTATGTAGGTCTGTGTGTCTGTGTGTGTATGTAGGTCTGTGTGTGTATGTAGGTCTGTGTGTGTGTGTGTTGTGTGTGTGTGTATGTAGGTCTGTGTGTGTGTGTGTGTGTGGATGTGTGTGTGTGTGTGTGTGTGCGCGCGTGTGTGTGTGTGTGTGTTGTTGTGTGTGTGTGTGTGTGTGTGTGTGTTGTGTGTGTGTGTGTGTGGGTGTGATATTTCCATGGAGACCACTGCCACCTGCCAGTGGTCCCACTGGTGCTGACAGTACTGTTTCCTGTTCTTCCTTCATGACATCAGCAGCTCTCCCATCCATAACTAACCTCCCTAATCTCCCGAACCCGAACCCTGCTCTCCAAGTATCCCGAGCATCCAGCAGCTCGGGGGCAGCGTTGGGGCCTTGTTGTTGGGATGAAGCCGAGGGGACGTGTGTGTCCTGCTCCACCTCAGCTCAAAGGTTCAATGGAGTTTCCAGTTTAAAATAAATGTTCTGCATTTCAACGTCTGAAAACTGTGACGTCCTGCGGAGCTGAGCTGGGATGGAGGGTTGGGAGTCCAAAATCTGCTCTCACCAGTTATACTGGCAGACATGTTCAGGTCTCAGACCCCTTCAGCAGGGCCAGACCCCTTCAGCAGGTCTCAGACCCCTTCAGCAGGGCCAGGCCCCCTTCAGCAGGTCTCAGACCCCTTCAGCAGGGCCAGGCCCCCTTCAGCAGGTCTCAGACCCCTTCAGCAGGCCAGGCCCCTTCAGCAGGTCTCAGACCCCTTCAGCAGGGCCAGGCCCCCTTTAGCTGGTCTCAGACCCCTTCAGCAGGGCCAGGCCCCCTTTAGCAGGTCTCAGACCCCTTCAGCAGGGCCAGGCCCCCTTTAGCTGGTCTCAGACCCCTTCAGCAGGGCCAGGCCCCCTTAGCAGGTCTCAGACCCCTTCAGCAGGGCCAGGTCCCCTTTAGCAGGGCCAGCCCCCCTTTAGCAGGTCTCAGACCCCTTCAGCAGGGCCAGCCCCCCTTTAGCTGGTCTCAGACCCCTTCAGCAGGGCCAGGCCCCTTCAGCAGGTCTCAGACCCCTTCAGCAGGGCCAGGCCCCCTTTAGCTGGTCTCAGACCCCTTCAGCAGGGCCAGGCCCCCTTTAGCAGGTCTCAGACCCCTTTAGCAGGGCCAGCCCCCCTTTAGCAGGTCTCAGACCCCTTCAGCAGGGCCAGCCCCCCTTTAGCTGGTCTCAGACCCCTTCAGCAGGGCCAGGCCCCTTCAGCAGGTCTCAGACCCCTTCAGCAGGGCCAGGCCCCCTTCAGCAGGTCTCAGACCCCTTCAGCAGGGCCAGGCCCCTTCAGCAGGTCTCAGACCCCTTCAGCAGGGCCAGGCCCCCTTTAGCTGGTCTCAGACCCCTTCAGCAGGGCAGGCCCCCCTTTAGCAGGTCTCAGACCCCTTCAGCAGGGCCAGGTCCCCTTTAGCAGGGCAGGCCCCTTCAGCAGGTCTCAGACCCCTTCAGCAGGGCCAGGCCCCCTTCAGCAGGTCTCAGACCCCTTCAGCAGGGCCAGGCCCCTTCAGCAGGTCTCAGACCCCTTCAGCAGGGCCAGGCCCCCTTTAGCTGGTCTCAGACCCCTTCAGCAGGGCCAGGCCCCCTTTAGCAGGTCTCAGACCCCTTCAGCAGGGCCAGGTCCCCTTTAGCAGGGCCAGCCCCCCTTTAGCAGGTCTCAGACCCCTTCAGCAGGGCCAGCCCTCCTTTAGCTGGTCTCAGACCCCTTCAGCAGGGCCAGGCCCCCTTTAGCTGGTCTCAGACCCCTTCAGCAGGGCCAGGCCCCTTCAGCAGGGCCAGCCCCCCTTTAGCTGGTCTCAGACCCCTTCAGCAGGGCCAGGCCCCCTTTAGCTGGTCTCAGACCCCTTCAGCAGGGCCAGGCCCCTTCAGCAGGGCCAGGCCCCCTTTAGCTGGTCTTAGACCCCTTTAACAGATCTTAGACCCCCTTCAGCAGGGCCAGGCCCCCTTTAGCTGGTCTTAGACCCCTTTAACAGATCTTAGACCCCCTTCAGCAGGGCCAGGCCCCCTTTAGCTGGTCTTAGACCCCTTTAACAGATCTTAGACCCCCTTCAGCAGGGCCAGGCCCCTTCAGCAGGGCCAGGCCCCCTTTAGCTGGTCTTAGACCCCTTTAACAGATCTTAGACCCCCTTCAGCAGGGCCAGGCCCCCTTTAGCTGGTCTTAGACCCCTTTAACAGATCTTAGACCCCCTTCCGCAGGGCCAGTCCCCCTTTAGCTGGTCTTAGACCCCTTTAATAGACCTTAGACCCCCTTCAGCAGGGCCAGGCCCCTTCAGCAGGGCCAGGCCTCCTTCAGCAGGGCCAGGCCCCCTTTAGCTGGTCTTAGACCCCTTTAACAGATCTTAGACCCCCTTCAGCAGGGCCAGGCCCCCTTTAGCTGGTCTTAGACCCCTTTAACAGATCTTAGACCCCCTTCAGCAGGGCCTGGCACTCTTCCACTGAGGAAACCTTATTCATGCAGAAGCGACAAAGTCTGCTTGTTCAAAATGTAATCAAGACTTTGAGAACCAGAACCCCCCCAAGAACCTGGACGGGATAATCTGAGGTAGGAGAAGCAGTCAGTCAGCCAGCCAGTCAGTCAGTCAGTCAGTCAGTCAGCCAGTCAGTCAGTCAGTCAGTCAGTCAGTCAGTCAGCCAGCTAAGGGGCTGATTTCAAAGCCACTGCTTTTGGTTCCCTTCTTTAAAAACAGATTCCTCCTGAACGTGTGGAGGCTGTTTCTAGACCCACTTACCCAGATCATTCAGGACCAGAACCAGAGCAGGTCCACACCCAGGACCACAGGACACCAACCAAGGGGAGCAGAAATATAAAGTAGTGCTGGAGCTGAATGGGTGGAGCTCTGTTCAGTGTTAGACCAAGCTAGCTGGCCCCTGCGGAGTGGGCGGAGCCTGCCGCTGCAGACAGGACGGGTCACGGGTCACGGGTCAACACACTCCCTGGTCCTCCCAGGCTCTTTAACTGGGCTGGAACCGAGGTCCGAACGCACCGCCCGGGTGCTCCTCACAACCCAACCACCGCGACCATCAGGCGTCATGAGGGTCGCCTCTATTCTCGTGTCTACGCGTTATTGGGGTCACGTCCGCAGCTCAGGACTTTGATGTGTGACTTACCCACTGTGGTGAACACGGTACAGCAGAAGAACATGGAGCCAAAGAAAGTCCACCTGTCGGGTCTCTGGAGCCAAATGGACTTGAAACCGATCCGCATTTTGTTCTCCACCTCCATCACGATATCGTCATTACTGCCTGGAAATATAAAGTGGTAAACTAAAGAGGGCTGAGAGCGGACTGGGGGGGGTCAGATGGCCTCACTCACCGGTAAAGTTCTGGATGGTGCCCACAATCTGATCCAAAAAGACCCGGTAGTCCTCCTGGATGCTGGAGGAGTTGCCCCCTTCGATGTGCTGAAAGACGAGCGCCCCAATGGCAGCGTAGGCCACCAGAGACAGGCTGAGCAGGACGTGAGGAACCAGCCTCCACAAACAAGCCAGACACCTTCTGGACCGGGCCTGGATGCTGAGTCTCCTCTTCACGCCCACAGACATGTTTGTCCCTGTTAGAGTCCCGCTGTGGTGACCAGGAACCAGGATCTGAGCCAGGATCTGAGCCAGGATCTGAGCTCCAGAGAGCAGAGAGCAAGACGCTGCTGCTCCAGCAGAACAGCCACATTATCCAAACTTCATCAGCACCAGCACAGCCGGACCTCAGGGGAGCGGTGGGTGCCGAGGAGAGAAGAAAGAAAGAGAGAGAGAGAGAAGAAAGAAAGAGAGAGAGAAGAAAGAGAGAGAGAGAGAGAGAGAGAAGAAAGAGAGAGAGAAAGAAAGAGAGAGAGAGAGAGAGAAAGAAAGAGAGAGAGAGAGAGAGAGAGAGAAAGAAAGAGAGAGAGAGAAAGAAAGAGAGAGCAGAGCAGAAAGACTCTCCTCGAGAAAAAAGGAGAGAGATGAAAAAGAGACTCAGGGAGATCCCCGGAGAAATCTCGACTCTCCCTCTCTCCCTCCCTCTCTCTCTCCTCCCTCCCTCTCTCCCTCCCTTGCTCCCTCTGTCCCTCCCTCCCTCTCTCTCCCTAACTCCCTCGGTCCCTCCCTCCCTCTCTCTCTCCTCCCTCCCTCTCTCCCTCCCTCTCTCCCTTACTCCCTCCCTCTCTCCCTCCCTCTCTCCCTCCCTCTCTCCCTTACTCCCTCCCTCTCTCCCTTACTCCCTCCCTCCCTCTCTCCCTTACTCCCTCCCTCTCTCCCTCCCTTGCTCCCTCTGTCCCTCCCTCCCTCTCTCCCTCCCACCCTCCATCTCTCCCTCCCTACATCCCTCCCTCCCTCCCTCTGCCTCTCACACTGATGCTGGTGTGTTCCCTGTGTCCCCTGTGTCCCCTGTGTCCCCTGTGTTCCCTGTGTCCCCTGTGTTCCCTGTGTCCCTGTGTCCCCTGTGTTCCCTGTCTCCCCTGTGTCCCCTGTGTCCCCTGTGTTCCCTGTGTCCCCTGTGTCCCCTGTGTCCCCTGTGTTCCCTGTGTCCCCTGTGTCCCTGTGTCCATTGTGTTCCCTGTGTCCCCTGTGTTCCCTGTGTCCCCTGTGTCCCCTGTGTTCCCTGTGTCCCCTGTGTCCACTGTGTTCCCTGTGTCCCCTGTGTCCCTGTGTCCCCTGTGTTCCCTGTGTCCCTGTGTCCCCTGTGTTCCTGTGTCCCCTGTGTCCCCTGTGTTCCCTGTGTCCCCTGTGTCCCCTGTGTCCCCTGTCTCCCCTGTGTTCCTGTGTCCCCGTGTTCCCTGTCTCCCCTGTGTTCCCTGTGTCCCCTGTGTTCCTGTGTTCCCTGTGTCCCTGTGTCCACTGTGTCCACTGTGTTCCCTGTGTTCCCTGTGTCCCCTGTGTCCACTGTCTCCCCTGTGTTCCCTGTGTCCCCTGTGTTCCCTGTGTCCCTGTGTCCCTGTGTCCACTGTGTCCCCTGTGTTCCCTGTGTTCCTGTGTCCCCTGTGTCCACTGTGTCCACTGTGTTCCCTGTGTTCCCTGTGTCCCCTGTGTCCACTGTCTCCCCTGTGTTCCCTGTGTCCCCTGTGTTCCTGTGTCCCCTGTGTCCCCTGTGTCCACTGTGTCCCCTGTGTTCCCTGTGTCCCCTGTGTCCCCTGTGTACCCTGTGTTCCCTGTGTTCCCTGTGTCCCCTGTGTTCCCTGTCTCCCCTGTGTTCCCTGTGTCCCCTGTGTTCCCTGTGTTCCCTGTGTCCCCTGTGTCCACTGTGTCCACTGTGTTCCCGTGTTCCCTGTGTCCCTGTGTCCACTGTCTCCCCTGTGTTCCTGTGTCCCCTGTGTTCCCTGTGTCCCCTGTGTCCCCTGTGTCCACTGTGTCCCCTGTGTACCCTGTGTTCCCTGTGTCCCCTGTGTTCCCTGTCTCCCCTGTGTCCCCTGTGTTCCCTGTGTCCCCTGTGTTCCTGTGTCCCCTGTGTTCCCTGTCTCCCCTGTGTCCCCTGTGTCCCCTGTGTCCCCTGTGTTCCCTGTGTCCCTGTGTCCCCTGTGTCCCCTGTGTTCCCTGTGTCCCCTGTGTCCCCTGTGTTCCCTGTGTCCCTGTGTCCCCTGTGTTCCCTGTCTCCCCTGTGTCCCCTGTGTCCCCTGTGTTCCCTGTGTCCTGTGTTCCCTGTGTCCCCTGTGTCCCCTGTGTTCCCTGTGTTCCCTGGTCCCCTGTGTCCCCTGTGTTCCCTGTGTCCCCTGTGTCCCCTGTGTCCCCTGTGTTCCCTGTGTCCCCTGTGTCCCCTGTGTCCATTGTGTTCCCTGTGTCCCCTGTGTTCCCTGTGTCCCCTGTGTCCCCTGTGTTCCCTGTCTCCCCTGTGTCCCCTGTGTCCACTGTGTTCCCTGTGTTCCCTGTGTCCCCTGTGTCCCCGTGTTCCCTGTGTCCCCTGTGTCCCCTGTGTTCCCTGTGTCCCCTGTGTCCCCTGTTTCCCTGTGTCCCCTGTGTCCCCTGTGTACCCTGTGTCCCCTGTGTTCCCTGTGTCCCCTGTGTTCCCTGTCTCCCCTGTGTTCCCTGTGTCCCCTGTGTTCCCTGTGTTCCCTGTGTCCCCTGTGTCCACTGTGTCCACTGTGTTCCCTGTGTTCCCTGTGTCCCCTGTGTCCACTGTCTCCCCTGTGTCCCCTGTGTCCACTGTGTCCCCTGTGTTCCCTGTGTTCCCTGTGTCCCCTGTGTCCACTGTGTCCACTGTGTTCCCTGTGTTCCCTGTGTCCCCTGTGTCCACTGTCTCCCCTGTGTTCCCTGTGTCCCCTGTGTTCCCTGTGTCCCCTGTGTCCACTGTGTCCCCTGTGTTCCCTGTGTCCCCTGTGTCCCCTGTGTACCCTGTGTTCCTGTGTCCCCTGTGTTCCCTGTGTCCCCTGTGTTCCCTGTCTCCCCTGTGTTCCCTGTGTCCCCTGTGTTCCCTGTGTTCCCTGTGTCCCCTGTGTCCACTGTGTCCACTGTGTTCCCTGTGTTCCCTGTGTCCCCTGTGTCCACTGTCTCCCCTGTGTTCCCTGTGTCCCCTGTGTTCCCTGTGTCCCCTGTGTCCTGTGTCCCCTGTGTCCACTGTGTCCACTGTGTTCCCTGTGTTCCCTGTGTCCCTGTGTCCACTGTCTCCCCTGTGTCCCTGTGTCCCCTGTGTTCCCTGTGTCCCCTGTGTACCCTGTGTTCCCTGTGTTCCCTGTGTCCCCTGTCTCCCCTGTGTTCCCTGTGTCCCCTGTGTCCCCTGTGTCCACCCTGCGGTGTCCCTTGTCAGTTATAACTAATAAAGCAGCACATTTACACACACGTTCATTCGCCTGTATCTTTATTAGACGCCGTGCTGCTTCAGCTGAAGCCAGAAGAAGCAGAATGATAAACTAAGACCTTTCCAAACGCAGGACATCATAAACACAAAAGTCATGAGAGGCTCTTTAACAGCAGAACAGGAGCACGTGAACGTGCATGTTGGGGTAGGAATCTTCCATATCTGCAGCATATTATCGACCCCCTGAGCTATTCTGATGGTTGATGATACTATTCTGGTGATTGATGATACTATTTGGTGATTGATGATACTATTCTGATGATTGATGATACTATTCTGGTGATTGATGATACTATTCTGATGGTTGATGATACTATTCTGGTGATTGATGATACTATTCTGATGGTTGATGATACTATTCTGGTGATTGATGATACTATTCTGATGATTGATGATACTATTCTGATGATTGATGATACTATTCTGGTGGTTGATGATACTATTCTGATGATTGATGATACTATTCTGGTGATTGATGATACTATTCTGGTGATTGATGATACTATTCTGGTGATTGATGATACTATTCTGGTGATTGATGATACTATTCTGATGACTGATGATACTATTCTGATGATTGATGATACTATTCTGGTGATTGATGATACTATTCTGGTGATTGATGATACTATTCTGATGATTGATGATACTATTCTGGTGATGATGATACTATTCTGATGGTTGATGATACTATTCTGATGATTGATGATACTTTCTGATGGTTGATGATACTATTCTGGTGATTGATGATACTATTCTGATGGTTGATGATACTATTCTGGTGATTGATGATACTATTCTGGTGATTGATGATACTATTCTGGTGATTGATGATACTATTCTGATGGTTGATGATACTATTCTGGTGATTGATGATACTATTCTGGTGATTGATGATACTATTCTGGTGATGATGATACTATTCTGATGGTTGATGATACTATTCTGATGGTTGATGATACTATTCTGGTGATTGATGATACTATTCTGGTGATTGATGATACTATTCTGGTGATTGATGATACTATTCTGATGGTTGATGATACTATTCTGATGGTTGATGATACTATTCTGATGATTGATGATACTATTTGATGGTTGATGATACTATTCTGATGGTTGATGATACTATTCTGATGGTTGATGATACTATTCTGATGGACACAAACGAGGGCCTTGCATGTGTGACCACCCTGCCGGCCCTGACTGAGCCGCAGCAGCAACAGGTGACATTTATTTATATGTGGGGAGCTATGTGAGGGCCGGGGTTGGGTCGCCGTCCGACAACTGCAGCCTAACCCTGGACCCTCAGCAACCCTCAGCCTACCGATAGCTAATAAATCACACTTCTTCTGATTAGAATCCCAGCTGCTCCCCATCCACCATCCACTTCCACCATCCATTCACACACACACACACCACACACACACACACACACACACACACACACACCACACACACACACACCCATATTAGGACTCTGTCGCCACAACAGTCCCTTAGCAGCAGTTAGATAAATACTGTATGATGCAGCCTTCCAGAGGAACACAATAACAGGAACATTAACTTTCATTTGGATAAGAGATGGAACGATGGAGGAGAACTATCACTCGTGTTTGTGGGCAGCTGTTCACTATAGTCTGACAGGGTAACCAGCGGTTGTTGTTGGGTTCAACTGTACAGAGACCAGCAGTGAAAGCGGTGGTGACGAGTCGGCGCCGGCGTCAGCGTGGCTCGGACTCAAGCCATCAGAATGTCATTGGTTCAATCCCGGCCCCCCGGGTCAGTCGTCGTGTCCTTCAGCTACAAGTGGCTCCTCTTTGGGGGCTGTTAGATAGCTGAATGTGCGTTCCCCCTTTGAGTCGGTGAAGGAATTCTTGGAGTTAAAGCGGCATCATGACCTGCCTGAGTTACTGGAACGCTGCTGTAGTCGACCTTCGCTCAGCAACGCCGAGGCTGAGCACACAATGAAAGGATGACCATACCAGGAGGTCCCTCCAGGCCTTAAATCACCACTCCAACGGTTCTTGTGACTGTTGCGCCTTAGTGGGAAAATGTTCTGGTTGGAATAAACACTCGCGCGTTTGCCTCTGAGTCCTGGTGCCCCTGGAAGCAACGCTAACAGTGGACGTTAGCTTTATCTCTGGCTTCAGTGTCATCGACCATAAACGCTGTTTGTTTGACTGTGACAGATGTGTTACAGCAGCGTTCGCAGCTTATATATACAGACACCCTCCCAGCAGAGGCACAGACCATACATGCACATGTTGGGATTCTCTTCTACCCCCCACACAAACGTCTCTGGGACGGTTAAAGGTCACGTGTGTCGCCGTCGTGTCCTTTTAAGAAGAACAACTGACTGTAAACTAACTGTACTTAGTTACTTAGCAACCGTAAGACAACTGTTTGAGTATCTGCCATAAGGCTTTGGGTGGTTCAGGACCTCGTCCTCTTCCTAATTTCTTTTTCCCTTTCGGGGTCATGGGGAGGGTCCACAATGGGTGAAGGCAGACCCCCTCCTGTATGAGCATTTGTGTGTTTGGTACCTTGCTCAAGGGAACCTAGGCAGTGCTCTGAAGATGTACTGGCACCTCCTCCCACTACCAGAGTACCTTCCGTGTTTTGTCCACACCGGGGCTTGAACCAGGAACCTTCTCAGCCCCGCCCCCCAACAAACTGAGCTACCACCGCCCTTCTTTACCCAGTTCTAGAGGCTTCGGATGATTGTGGCCACTGGCATTTGCTGAGACGGATTTGAAAAGTTCCGTTTAGAAAGTTAAAATGAAATTATGCAGTTGAAATCAATCCTATTGAGTCCCAGAGGATGCTGATGGCACACATCATATCCTAAACCCATTAACACAGTGGAAATGTGCAGCGTGTCTTTAGGTGGTGGCTGCTGCTCGAGGCCTGTTTGGCCTGGTGCCCACATCTGGGACTAATGTGGATTCTGGCGTCTCTCCGGATGAAAGGCTGCTTTCTGTTTGTTGCTGGGCTAAACCGTCGAAGGAAGAAAGGTCCTTGTGAAGTGCAAGGCTCCAACAGCTGCCTGATGACTTGTTCACCACACAGACTTTTCTTTCTGAGCTAAGCACAAGAGTGAACTTCCCATACATTATGGGATGTCTGACACATCCATTATGTTGAGTATATTATATGAGGCTATTCTGCTGACACACACCTCAGACCACAGTAGATATGCACTGAATAATAAAGAGAGTCCACACCAGAGCCGCCCTAAGGGCCCCCGAGACCCTGACGCTCAGCTATCAACCATGACTCAACAGTTATTCGATTGAGTTTTAATTGTAAATTACAATCACCGCCCTCAAGTAAATGCAGACAAAGCAATAAAATAAAAAGACTACTCCTGTACGGTGACAGGTGATCTGCAGCCTCGTGTTCTCTGTGCACTGAGAATTGTGCAGTTATGCCTGAGCCGTGCACACGTCAGCAGTCTAACCCTAACCCCTAAAACCTAACCTAACCCCTTATATGTAGCCCTAAACCTAACCCCTAAAACCTAATCCTAACCCCTTATATGTAGCCCTAAACCTAATCCTAACCCTTTATATGTAGCCCTAAACCTAACCCCTAAAACTAATCCTAACCCCTTATATGTAGCCCTAAACCTAATCCTAACCCTTTATATGTAGCCCTAAACCTAACCCCTAAAACTAATCCTAACCCCTTATATGTAGCCCTAACCTAATCCTAACCCTTTATATGTAGCCCTAATCCTAACCCCTAAAACTTAATCCTAACCCCTGGAATCTAGGCCTAACCCTAACCCCTAAAACCTAGCCCCAAAAACCTAATCCTAACCCTAACCCCTAAAACCTAGCCTAAACCCTAAAACCTTCCCCTAACCCCAAAAACCTACCCCTACCCCTAAAACCTAGCCTTAACCCTAACTGCTAAAACCTAGCCCTAACCCTAAACTGTATCCCTAACCCCTAAAACCTAGCCCTAACCCTAACCTGTATCCCTAACCCCTAAAACCTAGCCCTAACCCTAACCTGTATCCTTAACCCCTAAAACCTAACCCTAACCCTAACCTGTATCCCGAACCCCTAAAACCTAGCCCTAACCCTAACCTGTATCCTTAACCCCTAAAACCTAGCCCTAGCCCTAACCTGTATCCCGAACCACTAAAACCTAACCCTAACCTGTATCCCTAACCCCTAAAACCTAGCCCTAACCCTAACCCCTAAAACCTAGCCCTAACCCATAAAACCTAACCCGAGCTCTAACCCATAAAACCTAACCCTAACCCGAGCTCTAACCCCTAACTCTATGGAGCTAAACGTTGCTGCTTGCTGAAGTCTGCTGCCCCTGATCAAACTGATGAATTGTGCTCAGTAGGAACTTAACTTTTCTTTACATTAAATCAATGGTGAATGTCCAACTCTTGGCCAGTGTTTAGTGACCAAATAATGACAGTAACATTTTAGTGATGAACAACCCCAAACCCAACATGGCCACAGCTCATTTGAAAGTCTGACTCTTCTCATCTGGACTGGAGAACAGTTGTGTTTTGATTGTCTGTGGGCCCCTTGCTGGTCCACATCCAGAGTCCCTGTCTGAGTTCTCCAACTTCTTGACTGATGCTGAAAAACTGCTGTGGAACCAGCTCCCTGTCCAGGTACAGGGGGCTGACTCCATCTCTATCAGATCAGGCTTCAAACCCTCCTCTTTGAGAAGCTGATAGTCAGGAATTCTGTAGTTATTATCCTGGACATAATTATCACACTTAGGGGGTCGTCTAATTATTAGGTTAATATCTTAGTTCTGCTGCTAGAGGCCGAGGCTGCCGGGGTCCAGTAACAGGATCACCTGATCACCAGGATGCTGGCACCCTGCTGGGTCATGGTCTCCTCTCCTCTCCTCTAATACCCAGTGTTCCAAAATTCAAAACTGGGCCAAAGTCACAGACCAACATTGATATTTATTGAAAAAAATCTTCCTCCAGCTACAACACAGAACCTTTTGATATGGACAGACAGGTCCATCTACATATCTAAACAGATATTCTGCCTCCTACCTCTTCAGAAAGGTCCTATTTTCTGCCTTTACTTTAATCATTTTTCAGAGGGGTAGTGCCAGAATTAGCATTAGCATATAAGGTCGCTATGACTACTTCCTCTCTCTTGGTGGTCAGCAAGCCACATACTGGTGCGTTACCACCACCAACTGATGTGGAGTGTGGATTTTCACACCAAAGCACCAGCAGAGCATTCTGGGAATTGGAGTATTAGCACATGCGCTTTAATAATACCGGCGGGTCAGCTCTAATAGTCGATTGGTATGGCTGCACGGACAGTCTCTCCAACGTGTCCTGGGTCTTCCCACCAGAGGGACATGCCCTGAACACCTCACCAGGGAGCCGCCCAGGGGGCATCCTGACTAGATGCCCAAGACACCTCATCTGGCTCCTATAGTTACATTGCGGGCCAAATTTGGCCCACGGGCCAGAGTTTGACACCTATGGCTTAAAGCATAAAGTTGTGATTTGTGTCCCACTTTGTGTTGAGCAGGAAGATGTGGTAGTTTACCAGTTTAGCATTGTTAAAAACACCAAACCTAGCAATGGTGTAAACAAAGGGAAATGGTTTCAGCCTTTACGGGGTTCTGGTTAGAACCTCAGTGTTCACTTATTAAAAATATGGTGACATAATAGTTTTTTATTTTTATTGAAGACACTTGAAACAAAGTTTCAGTCAAGATTGAGACACACACATATTTACAGAACGATGAGAGTTATAGTTTCTATATACAGGTTTAAATGTTGTTGATGATGGCAGACGGGAGGGTGGATTTATCCAAGTCATCAAAGTAGGGATGCGTCATGGCTTGGCGAGCAGAGATCCGCTTAGGGGGGTTGTAGGTCAGCATTTTCTACCAGAGACGGACGGAGAAGCCGATTAGTCAAACGTGAAGGCTGAAGTACCCTGACATCTGCTGGAACCTAGCTACACATCCAGCATCACGTGTGACCGTAATAACACCCGTAATATCTTCCCCGTGTAATGTTCTTAAAGTACTACGATATAAAACAAAGCTCTTGTCTGAATCCTTACCGCTAGAAGGTCCAGGCCGTTCTTCTCCAGGTTCTTCACAGACAAGTTCCCGCTCTTCCACTTGGGGAAGGTATTTTTGTAGTCAGGTAAGCTTTCAACATCAGGCCACACGTCATTGTTGGGGGTTCCCAGAGTCCTAAAAGTACAGTCCTCAACATCAGCAAGCAAAAGGGTCACACACACACACACACACACACACACACACAACACACACACACACACCACACACACACACACACACACACAACACACACACACACACACACACAACACACACACACACACACACACACACACGCCACCGAGGGGGCGCAGCCCTCGTAGACCAAATGGAGAAGAACCATAGCCACATTAGCCTCTAATGCACATCTTCAGCTAGTCTTTAGCATCGTGCTCATAGAGGCCACTCCCCCTCATCGTCGGTCCACTGTAAAACTTTGTCGCTCGCCACTTAAATCACCGTTGTTCTGCAGATGTTTACGTGTTATCACGCACTTCCTGACAGCTCTGAGGACAGCACAAGCGTGTCTGGCTCGTTACCGCCACCTTCTGGCCCGACCTGTGCACTACAGTGTTTGGGTCTTCCTGCTGCCGTCTGCTCAGGGACCCGGGAGACACCGTTGTCCAGACGGGGCCTCGAGCCTTCCTGACTAGTTAGCCTCATAGAAAAGCACAACCCTACAGAGCATCTGAGGAAACCACAAAGAAAGAGGTTCTGGAAGACGCTCTCCTCGTGGACAAGCTGGGTCAGGGTGAGCTGAGCCCACATGATTGGAGAGAAACAATGATTTGTCCCAAACCAACCTACTCACACCTGCATCGCTCCGATATTTTAAACTTGCACCCTGCAAATATTTATGCAAGAATTTTCCTATTAGTTTTAAACGCACACGTCTCCAAATTATGGAACAAGCCACATTCACGTCACTTCACACATCCACATAGCGTTATTTACACAGCAGGTGACGCCGAGGCCCCGCCCACGACCTTTACCTGAAAATCCTGAACAGCTGATCTATCTCCGAGTCTCCATGAAACAGAGGCTTCTTGGTGGCCAGTTCAGCAAAGATGGTCCCTGTGCTCCAGACATCCACGGGGGTGGAGTATCGGGGTGAACCCAGGAGAACCTCGGGAGCGCGGTACCACAGCGTCACCACCTGGGCAACAGAAAGGTGTGTTGGTGGGACGGGGAGGCTCAGATGTGACCAGTCACCGTGCTAAATCCACCCTGACCTCATGAGTGTAGACTCGGACAGGAACGCCAAAGGCCCGCGCCAGGCCGAAATCTGCCAATTTGATGACTCCTTTGTTGTCAATCAGGAGGTTTTGTGGCTTCAGGTCTCGGTGGAGGACTCGGCGGCAGTGACAGAAGTAAATGCCCTCCAGGATCTGGTACAGGTAACTCTGGAGGCACAGCAACAGACGCGTCAACGTGCAGACAGAGAGAGCGTGTCCTGAAAGCTGTGCGCACCATTACGTCAATAGAAGTTTAACACAAAAGCCCATCAGAGACTCACCTTCACCAGCATAGGGTCCATGTACTGGCCCGGCGGGATGGAGTCCAGGTACTTCTTCAGGTCCATTGACAGGAACTCAAAGATGAGGTAAAGCCGAGACTCTTGCATCAGAACATCCAGGAGCCTAGGATCCACACATGAACACACCGGGCCCATTTAGCCGAGCAGAGAAACCCGAACAGCGCGAGCAATGAGACCAGCGGTGTAATAGTGGCACCAGAAGCATTTACAGGCCATCAGAAATGCATTCCAAGAGGGATCAGCCATGTTTGGAGCATGTCAGAAGGTTGTGGGCTTCAGCTCAAACAGGCCTCGCTGCAGCTACATCACATCCCTCTTCTGATACTTTTTATTTACAGATTAAAGACACCACTCATGTGATCAAGCATGTCCACACGCCAACGTGGATACTCTGATGGCGATTTGGGTGTTTACGTCACGCCAACGGACCCATAGACTGGGCGGCCCGTTCCATTCCTGATGGACCGACGCCAACATGCCTCCAAAATCCTGCTTTATTCAGACTTTTGAGGAGCAAACCAATCCTGCACGCTTGCCTCAATACCTCCAGGACGTGTGATGCCACCAGCCGCACCGACTGAAGCGTTCACAAGTGTCAGTGACAGATCCGGGGACAGGAATCGGAGGCCTACCGGACAACATTGGGATGCTTCAGCTCCTGCAGCAGGGACACCTCTCTGACGGCGGTGCTCGGAACCCCCTCTTCTTCACTCTCCAGACGGATCTTCTTCATGGCCACCACCTGGCCCGTGGTCTTGTGCCTGCCCTTGTAAACCACCCCATAGGTACCTGCAAGAAACCTACAGTCCGTCACCTGGAAATGAACATTTTATGTTCGATCAACCTCGAGCTGCACATCTGAAACTTTAAGACCAACCTTCACCAATTTTCTCTATTTTCAGGTAGTCCTCCATGATTTTCTGCGGGGAAGAATGCAAATGAGGAGTTTACATTGTTGCGTTTAATATGCTGCTAAATAGTGGCCCTTTAAAAAGACGTCAACAGGAGGTTTGAGCGTTAAATGTGTTATAGCATTTGGACCCAAATGACTTAATGTAAAGAAACGTTAATGCAACTGTTCATCAGCAACACTGAGCAATGTGGACGCTTCTTCTAAAGCGCCTGAGCCTGGTTCCGAGGCTCCATAATTCCGATATCCAACATCCAGGGGGACGCAAGTGTCACCCCCTGTTGGCCCTCGACACTAACCCAGAGTTTTAGCTCAGTCGGTGTTGGGCTCGTTAACGACAGCTTAAGCACAACATCCACGACTGCGATGACCAGGAGGTTTTAGACCAACGAGCTCCATGAACCATAAAGAAGTAGGACTGTTACCTGAATAGGCTTCGCTTCGGATCCCGTGTCTCCAGAGCACAAGCAGCCGCTAAAAGCTACAACTTCTTTTGAATCAAGCGCAGCGCAGCAACCGTTTAAAATCACCCAATGAGCTCCGGTAAAACACGTTTAAATCAACCAATCACAGGGCCGCATCTTGGCCTGAGCGGGAGAGGTTGAACCGGAACACGTCCCGGGATGCCCCTCCCCCTCCGCCCGTAGTTAGGTTGAACCCAACTTTACTTAATGGCCCGGTTAACCCACGGGAGCCGACGGGTTTGTTTGCGTTTCGTTGACAAGAGACCGGTGGACGGAGGAACCCTCACGCTTTGGAAACCGGGCCTCAGAGTGAAGCGTTTTGAAAATGTTTCTCTTTTCGCCCCCGTACAAACAGGAAGCGCCAGTTTGAATGAAAACGGTGACGCGTGGCGCATGCGCATTACGCTTAGGCGAGGTAGCGCCCGCCCGAGGATCAACAACGACCGCTACCGAGCAACATGTGCCGCTAAATGCTACGTTTGTTGTCGCTGCTGCAAGAAAATGTGGACTTGCTGTGTCAATACTCTCTTTTTAATAAAAGGACACGGTCTATATAAACAGGTGCCATATAAATAAAGATTAATGGATACTAGATACCACTACTGCAACAACTAATACTGAACATGGAATATCGCCACCTACTGGCCCGGCATGCTCGCTACAGCGCCTTCAGTCGTGAACGCGCCTGAGTTTTCCATTGAAAGGAAACGCTTTTATATTTCTGGTAACAACTTTGTCGTGGAAACGAGGGAAAGAAACAACAATAACAATAAGAAATAAACCAAAGAACCAGGGAATGTCAGGAAAATTTCAATCAAAATAAAAGACTGAGCAGTTGTTGTTTTTTAGCAGAAGTGATGGATAAAAACACAGTTCCAGAACGTTCCCAAAACAGGTTCCACTCTGGTAAACTTACATTTGTTAAGGACAGAGGTTTTTTAAATCTCAAAAGAACAAAGACATCAGGTGACAAGCGGTGGATAACTGTTGAACCGAGAAGGAGAAGACAGATATATTCATAATGATGAGGATTCAGAGGAGTGCATGAGAATGTACCTAAGACAGATGGAGCTTGAGTTATTAGGGAATAAAGTGAAGTGTCTATGAGGTCGGGGATACCTGTAGATGATACAGAGAGAGGCAACAGAAGCACATGGCTCCTGGGGGCCGTGGTCTGGGTCCTTTGGTCTTGGTATGTGGTGGCCCTCAGGTCGGGGGGTCTGCCCTCTTGGCCTTGTGGGGCCTCCTGTGCTTTTGTCATATCTGAGATTTATTTCAGTTACCTCTGAACCTTTTAGAAGGTTCCTATGATTGGAATGGGATGTTGCCCTTTTCTCTCCTCTTGTCTTCTGTCTTGGAGCAGAAGCCACCAGGAGGCCTCTGATCCTGAGAAGATTCTCCTGGAGGAACGTGGGCTCCTCAGCCTCCATGAGCTGTAGTTTTAAAGGTTCTGTGGGTCACTTGTAGAACCTCATCTCCTTTTCCTCATGGTTTTAACACACAAGTAACAATTATGCTCTTTCTTCTATCAGAGATTTCAAGTATAAAACTTTAGGATCAAAGATCAAAAAATACTTTTCATGCCTTCTTTTGATAGGATTTCCTCCATTAAAAACAGCTCAAAGGGCAAGAATGGTCAGACCGTTCTGAGCAGAGATGATGCTTTTATTGCATTTCAACATTTAAATAATTTCAGTAGATTTGTATGTATGTGTCGCCTGTTACAGGAACATTTCTAGATCTGTCATTAAAGTGTTTGTGAGAGCAGAAATAAAAACAGCAGAACTTGATTCCTCATTTTTCAACATTCCAGACACAAAAATTGAATAAACCTTCAAAACATAGTGAGATTCACCATCTAAATCAGCAGTATTTCACCACCTTTTATTAACGAGGACATTTTAAAGCCTTTTCATAATCCAGGAGTAAGAAGGGAAAAGCTTCTGTCACTGTGCTTCACGACTCCCCGATGCTCTTATGTGCAGATACATATATCCCACATATGCACAAAAGCTTTAAAATCCATTCATTTCTAAAATATATTAGCCAAACATGTATTTCTGTTAAAATATGTGAAGCAAACATCATTTTATAATGTGGCGCTCAAAACCATTATGTATATTTTACACTATATAAAGTAGTGATGCATAAGTTATTTTGTTAAGTATGACATAATTAAATTATGGCTCCTGTCTCTTTCAGAACCAGCTGTAGCTCTGGAGACCAATATCACCAACAAACCAATCCTTCCTGACAGCATTTATGCTGTAAAACATTAAAGCAAAAGGGAGCTTTCAGGGAAAATCCAAGCTACGAAACTTAGCATAAATATATCATTAGTCCCCTTGATCCTACCAAGACCCCCCATTTAGACCTGCATACACCAGAAGGCTGGACTGCTCCTGAAGGCAACATTGAGGCTCTGCAAAGAGACCAATAAGAGGCCTTACAAGCATTAAGCAAACACTAGTGCCAACACAAAGCAAAGGGCTTCAGGCTTGTTGGAGACAGACACACTTCTAGTGAGACGGTCAGATCACTTTTACTAGACGCCCAATAAACACCGATTATAATGAGTATCACGATTAACAGGCTACTGCAAACAGAGCCACAGTTCTAATATCACATCATCACCTGAAAATTCTCATTTTATAAAGAGATTCCGTTTCATTTAAATACAACAGGATTGACCAATGACAGGAAGTGACCGCAGGCAGCCAGCAGAAGGCGGGTGTGGTGAGAAACCCAAAACACAACCTGAACGACTCTTTTAAAGTTCTCCTTTCTGTCAGTTTTCACTTTTATGTGCTTGAGAAAACATCTTTGGTAAATTAATGCCACATATTAGGGTCTGGTGGTAAACTAGGGCAATTAAATCTCATCAAAACCAACACAGTAGGTTATGACTAGTTTATAACTGTCATAGCCGCCAGTTATAAACCAGTCATAGTCTACAGTTATAAACCAGTTATAGCCTACAGTTATAAGCCAGTTATAGTCTACAGTTATAAACCAATTATAGTCTACAGTTATAAAGCAGTTATAGCCTACAGTTATAAGCCAGTTATAGTCTACAGTTATAAACCAATTATAGCCTACAGTTATAAACCAGTTATAGCCTACAGTTATAAACCAGTCATAGCCTACAGTTATAAACCAGTCATAGTCTACAGTTATAAACCAGTCATAGCTTACAGTTATAAACCAGTTATAGTCTACAGTCATAGCCTACAGTTATAAACCAGTTATAGTCTACAGTCATAGCCTACAGTTATAAACCAGTCATAGCTTACAGTTATAAACCAGTCATAGTCTACAGTTATAAACCAGTTATAGTCTACAGTTATAAACCAGTCATAGTCTACAGTTATAAACCAGTCATAGCCTACAGTTATAAACCAGTCATAGCCTACAGTTATAAACCAGTTATAGTCTACAGTTATAAACCAGTTATAGTCTACAGTTATAAACCAGTCATAGGTTATTAGCCAGTAATAGCCACCATGGTCACCATAAGTAATTATAATGTTTCCCCTGTTTGTTACTTTTATTCACAATGGTTGATACAATTTGGATTTAGATTTGGGAAAAAGCACGATAATTAATGAAAAAAGACTGAAATTAGAATAAGTGTTGGCATAAATATTCAGCCCCTTCAGGTCAGGGGTGTGTGTGTGTGTGTGTGTGTGTGTGTGTGTGTGTGTGTGGTGTGTGTGTGTGTGTGTGCGCATGTGTGTGTGTGTGTGTGTGTGTGAGAGAGAACCATTTCTTTTAACTGTTTGGGGTCGTAGCCAGAAAATAAACCTCCTCCAGGTCCTGGGTCTCTGCAGACTGAGTCAGATGATCCTCAGGATATTAGTGAGCATTGGTGGTTCTCCTGTACTCCTACAGGACCTTCTGCTGACCCGACCCCAGAGCCTGCACCATCTGTGGGGCACCTTTACTGGCCCTGTGACCGTTCTTCTAGTCTCGGTTCCAGCCTCAGCCCAGGCCTGCAAAAATGTCCACGTCCTTCAATAACGAGTCTTTAGCATAAATCATGGAGCACTCGTCCTGATCTGGTGTCAGGTCACATGATTCCAATGTGAGAACATAGTCTGAAACCATTTTATTAACTTTGTGTCAGCAATAATGTGGTTTTAATGCGTGGTTTGAAACCCGTGTGATCATATTCCCCTCTGCTCCTGCTAGGATGAGTTATTTGCTGTGTAAAGTACTTTTGCCTTCTTGTCATTTTGCTCTACTTTCATTACCAACACAATGATGAAAAAGATCATCAGGAACAAGCAGCTTCCTGATAATCATCAATGATATGCTTTGATGTCTTTTCATCTCACACAAATGACTAAATCAGAGCGTTGGAATCCACATTAACTACAGATGCACAGTATTTACAGTAGCTTAAACAATAAGGTCAAAACATGAGAAACCTCCAGATGTGACATCACGAATGGCAGATTGTCTCCTACATACGTGTCTCTGGTGACCTGAGGAAGATCTCATCAAAGCACTACAAGTGAGATGAGGTGGAGAAACACAACTTCAGTGTGTACGGGTTGGATCCATCTGAGAGCAGAGAACACAGAAGAAAATAATGGGACAGATGCAGCAGAACCCTCAGGCACTGATGTTCTCCTACCCCTCCAGCTTCTCCAACCTTTTCCAACCCTTCAAACAAACCTCTGAGCTTGTGAGTCCAGCAGCAGAAGCTGGTTCCTGGTTCTTGGCAGAAGAGACACTGAGGTGCATCTAACACACAAAGGCTAAAGCTCCTCTGGAGACCTCTAATTTAAACCTGCTTATAAAACTGCCTCCACACCTGTGTGTGTGTGTGTGTGTGTGTGTGTGTGTGTGTGTGTGTGGTGTGTGTGTGTGTGTGTGTGTGTTGTGTGTGTGTGTGTCTGTCTGTCTGCCGAAAATCTACCAGATCATAAAGATATATAGATTTTATAAAGCTGTGAACTGGTGTGAACAGGTGTGAACAGGCGTGAACAGGTGTGAACAGGCGTGAATAGGCGTGAACAGGTGTGAACTGGTGTGAACTGGTGTGAACAAGTGTGAACAGGTGTGAACAGGTGTGAACAGGTGTGGACAAGTGTGAACAAGTGTGAACAGTGTGAACAGGTGTGAACAGGTGTGGACAAGTGTGAACAGGTGTGAACAGGTGTGTGAACAGGTGTGAACAGGTGTGGACAAGTGTGAACTGGTGTGAACAAGTGTGAACAGGTGTGAACAGGTGTGAACAGGTGTGGACAAGTGTGAACTGGTGTGAACAGGTGTGGACAAGTGTGAACAGGTGTGAACTGGTGTGAAGTGGTGTGGACAAGTGTGAACAGTGTGAACAGGTGTGAACTGGTGTGAACAAGTGTGAATTGGTGTGAACAGGTGTGGACAAGTGTGAACAGGTGTGAACTGGTGTGGACAAGTGTGAACAGGTGTGTGAACAGGTGTGAATCATTGTGAACAGGTGTGAACAGGTGTGAATCGGTGTGAACAGGTGTGAACAGGTGTGAACAGGTGTGAACCGGTGTGGACACGTGTGAACAGGTGTGAACTGGTGTGAACCGGTGTGGACACGTGTGAACAGGTGTGAACCGGTGTGAACTGGTGTGGACAAGTGTGAACAGGTGTGAACAGGTGTGAATCGGTGTGAACAGGTGTGAACAGGTGCGAACTGTTGTGAACAGAGAAGACTGGAGTGTTGCTACTGGAACTTACTGGGTATCCTGATCTGGTAATGGTTGAGCACAGTGAGAACTTCCACAGCTTCAGTCTTACTGTCAAACTCCAACAAGCCAGAGATGGTTTTAGAGGAGGCTGAGAGATAAAAGGGAATTTAGGAGAGGAAGAAAGATGAAAGCACAGGACAGGCGACAGATCAACACATCCACTGTCTACGTCTGCAGATGGAAACCATCATCAGAAAGAATCGGATATTAATCTTCACTTACGTTTAGCATCAAACATCTTGAATTTGACAAATCCAGGCACGTCGTGCTCCGTGCACAGCTGAAAAACAACAGCAGATATATCACCATCGTTTCAGCAGGTCAGGAAGTGGACGCGTGGACTGGTGTCCACATCTGCTCCTCCTACAGCAGCACCGGCTCCTAAGGCCAACCCTAACCCTAACCCCTGCTCCTAAGGCCAACCCTAACCCTAACCCTAACCCTAACCCCTGCCCCTAAGGCCAACCCTAACCTAACCCCTGCCCCTAAGGCCAACCCTAACCCTAACCCTAACCCCTGCCCCTAAGGCCAACCTAACCCCTGCCCCTAAGGCCAACCCTAACCCTAACCCTAACCCCTGCTCCTAAGGCCAACCCTAACCCTAACCCTAACCCCTGCCCCTAAGGCCAACCCTAACCCTAACCCTAACCCCTGCCCCTAAGGCCAACCCTAACCCCTGCCCCTAAGGCCAACCCTAACCCTAACCCTAACCCCTGCTCCTAAGGCCAACCCTAACCCCTGCCCCTAAGGCCAACCCTACCCCTGCCCCTAAGGCCAACCCTAACCCTAACCCTAACCCCTACTCCTAAGGCCAACCCTAACCCTAACCTAACCCCCTGCTCCTAAGGCCAACCCTAACCCCTGCTCCTAAGGCCAACCCAAACCCCTGCTCCTAAGGCCAACCCAACCCTAACCCTAACCTAACCCTAACCCCTGCCCCTAGGCCAACCCTAACCCTAACCCCTGCCCCTAAGGCCAACCCTAACCCTAACCCTAGCCCCTGCTCCTAAGGCCAACCCTAACCCTAACCCTAACCCCTGCCCCTAAGGCCAAGCCTAACCCTAACCCTAGCCCCTGCTCCTAAGGCCAACCCTAACCCCTGCCCCTAAGGCCAACCCTAACCCTAACCCTAGCCCCTGCTCCTAAGGCCAACCCTAACCCCTACTCCTAAGGCCAACCCTAACCCTAACCCTAGCCCCTGCCCCTAAGGCCAAGCCTAGCCCCACCAGTCCTGAAGTGCCACCACCGTATGAGCATTAATAAGTGAAAGGTAGCCACCCTGAGTAACTGCTCCTGTGATATGCACGGAGGAACGTTGTAGTAGTGCAGCACGGCCGATGGAGGCTGGATTATGTTCTTGGAGGCCTGGCCAGCACTGCTGAAGCGGTTGTTCCTGGTCATGGCGAAGTCCTTATAGCTACTGCTTCCATCGTCCAGCTCGAACACCTGACTGGGAATGACTGCATGCTGCTTGGAGACGCTGGACACAAGAAAAGCCAATAAAAGCTGTCGGTTCTACGGTCCCAACCTCTCAAGCTCCCCCTGAGATCAGCTTAGAGCTGCCACTTCTCACTCAACATTGAGAAAAGACTAATATTACCTGAATTAAGTGATTAAAGTAACTCTCAGTTCATAAAGCTGCCGCCCAACAAGCTCAGGCTGTTGCCCCGGAAACAGTCTTCTACCCTTCTCCTGCAAGCAGCCTGGCTCTGGCCGCTGCCTACAGCCCCCCATCACCAGACCTGAGGCCATGCTGAGACCGTGTCTAAATGTGAGCTGTCTGTTCATGTCTGGGGACGGAGGCATCTGCTCACAGGAGACCATGCAGCTGGCCTCGCTGGGGGCGGGACACCTGTGGAACACCTGTGTCACTGTGGAACACCTCCGTCATGCCGTCTGTCTCTGTCCAGGGTCTGAACGAGGGTACGAGATCCAGACTCATGTCAGGGGTGGTGTATCGAGCTGACCTGAAGCGTGTGTGTGTGTGTGTGTGTTGTGTGTGTGTGTGTGTGTCCTACCACACGTTGAGCCTCTTGCCGAACACCTTGATGCTGTTCAGGTGTGTGATGGCTCTGTCCACAGCGTACTCGTCTCCCATCTCCACCAGCGCCGTACCAGGAACGCTCTTCATAAACTTCACCTGCCAACACGGGAAAGCAGCCCAGTTAATGTCGCTGTACAGGTTTACGTGAGAAAGGCGGACCCCTGACCCCTGACCCCTGACCCCTGACGTAGCCCTGACCGTCACCAGGTCTGAACACTCAAATAGTCATAACAAAGTGAGGACATTTTGGTAGTAGAATGTGGACACACACACACACACACACACACACACACACACACACACACACACACACCACACACACACACACACACACACACACACACACAGTTACCTTCTCAATGTTTCCATAAAGGCAGAAGAGGTTGAAGATGCGGGTGCAGTTCATCTTGGATGGATGGAGGCCACTCACCATGGCAACGGAGCTGGGTATGTGTCCAGAGTAAGAATAGGACGAAGACTGGGGCAGAGGGTAGGACACCATGTCGGGAACGTCCAAGGAGGCCAGCTTGTACCTGGTGTTACTGGGCAGAGGCAGCAGGGGGCAGGGTGGACCTGGGGCAGCGCACAGTTGAAGACAGTGGTCAGGAATCAGGGAGACACTCATCAAAAGCAACAATCTGGACAAGCTTGAGGGTCCTAATGAACCCACATCCTGAAGGCCCATCTCACCGTATCCGTTTTCACTGTAGGACGATGGATGTTCTCCCAGAATGGCTTGTCTTTGCCTCCCTTTACCACGGTCTGAACACACACACAGGGACAGGGACAGGGACAGGGACAGGGACAGGGACAGGGACAGGGACAGGGACAGGGACAGGTCTTAGGTAACTGTGGTCTGCAGCGGTTCGATGCTGAAGACTGGACCTGGTGACAGAGCAGCCAGAGCACCTCCAGGCAGGAGCTCCAGGCAGGAGCCTGCAGGCAGGAGCCTCCAGGCAGGAGCTCCAGGCAGGAGCCTCCAGGCAGAGCACCTCCAGGCAGGAGCTCCTGCCTGGAGGTGCTCTGGCTGCTCCGTGTTCCCTCTGAGATGATGTAGCTGGATGTTTGTGTGGGTGTTCCCTGTTTCTCTGGTCAGAACACTGTAAAAAATGATAGTTTGGATTCCAAAGTGTTTTTGTCCAACAAACAAACCATCAAATCAAAGACAATCATAAAAAACTCTCCTGTCATGGAGTTTCTCTTCCAAACAGGTTTTCATCTATCTGTTAGCTTGGTTAGCATCACTTTAGAGACGTGTGTGATCAATACAATAAAACAGACACTTCCATGATGGCGTTCTCCCGAAGAGCTGAAGAAGCTGTTGCCGTGGTTACGTCTCCAGCGACCAACGCTGCTGCTCTTTCCTCCAACCTCCTCTCCTGCTTTAAGAACCCTTTTACAAGTTTTGGACCTTCACGTTTGCCACACGAGCAGCTTCTTCAGCTCTTCTGACAGCAGATTTCTCTCAAATTACAGAAAATATGGGAGGCCTCAAAACTGAGACTCTCCTTCAGCATGGCAACGTGCACGTGACGTGCACGTTATGATCCATAATGGAGTTGTTCTTCCTTTCAAATGAGTCAAAGAAACGCTACAGTCCACCAGCAGAGCATGAAGAGAGGAAGCTAACGATGAGGAAATGACTAGCAAACCATTGGACTGTGACAATCGGTGGTTTTACAAACCACTTTATCAAAAAAAAAACCTACATTGTAGAATTAGTGGTGGGGATGGAGGTGGTGGAGTGTCAGGAGATATGAGACACAGTACCTGTGGCGCATCAACCTTTGCCTTTTGTTCTCCTTCAGCACGTAAGAACATCAACCTGCATTACATCACCATCATAACAGTGAAACATTACCATCACATCAACACACAGCACAGCGCGCCCGTCCACAGGCGGCTCACGGCGCCGTTCAGCCTGTGGCCCGTCCACAGGCGGCTCACGGCGCCGTTCAGCCTGTGGCCCGTCCACAGGCGGCACACGGCGCCCTGCAGCCTGTGGCCCGTCCACAGGCGGCACACGGCGCCCTGCAGCCTGTGGCCCGTCCACAGGCGGCACACGGCGCCCTGCAGCCTGTGGCCCGTCCACAGGCGGCTCACGGCGCCCTGCAGCCTGTGGCCCGTCCACAGGCGGCTCACGGCGCCGTTCAGCCTGTGGCCCGTCCACAGGCGGCTCACGGCGCCGTTCAGCCTGTGGCCGTCCACAGGCGGCACACGGCGCCCTGCAGCCTGTGGCCCGTCCACAGGCGGCACACGGCGCCGTTCAGCTGTGGCCCGTCCACAGGCGGCACACGGCGCCCTGCAGCCTGTGGCCCGTCCACAGGCGGCACACGGCGCCCTGCAGCCTGTGGCCCGTCCACAGGCGGCTCACGGCGCCCTGCAGCCTGTGGCCCGTCCACAGGCGGCTCACGGCGCCGTTCAGCCTGTGGCCGTCCACAGGCGGCACACGGCCCCGTTCAGCCTGTGGCCCGTCCACAGGCGGCACACGGCGCCCTTCAGCCTGTGGCCCGTCCACAGGCGGCTCACGGTGCTGCTGCCCACCGGAGACACGCTGACGCCACACAGCAGCAGCTTGTGGAGGCCAGAGCGCAGCAATGCTGCTCTGCAGCGCCACGGCTTCAGCCAACAAACTGGAGGTGTAGAGCAGCAGCGTGCCTCCAGTCAGACCAGTACAGGCTGCAGACCACTTCACATCAGAGGTTGGAACCAGCTCAGCGGGTCCCCTTAGGAACCATCACAAGTGTTAACCTGCACACGAGCAGGACCTGCTGCAGGACCTGCTGCAGGACCTGCTGCCGGACCTGCTGCAGGACCTGCTGCAGGACCTGCTGCTGGACCTGCTGCTGGACCTGCTGCAGGAACCACTGATGTCCTCTGACAGAGGAGGGTCAAAAGAATCCCGAACCCTTAACATGCTGGAACATGTATGAGATATATGACATAAATGAGAATTACAGTATTGGCCCGAATATAAGACGGTGTTTTCTGCTTTGAAATAAGACTGAAAAAGTGGGGGTCGTCTTACATTCGGGGTCTAGACGTCAGACCCATTCCCAACGCTAGATGGCGCCAGATAGCTTTAAAGCGAATGCTGAACTTAACTCCCCAGGCCAAAGCGAACCCCTGTCACGAAGAAGAAAAATAAAAAAGAGAAAAGAGAAGAAAATAGAAGAGATAACAGTTTTTTCAAACTTGAGTCTTGAAAAAGAGGGGGACGTCTCATAATCAGGTCGTCTTATATCCGGGCCCATACGGTCCATCACAAAACAATTCAACATCTCATCAATAGTTCATCATGACTGAGTTTGGAAAAAAACATTCCCGAAAACGATGTGTGTGTGTGTGTGTGTGTGTATGTATGTGTGTGTGTATGTGTGTGTAGGTCTATGTGTGTGTGTGTGTGTGTATGTATGAATGTGTGTATGTGTGTGTAGGTCTCTGTGTGTGTGTGTGTGTGTGTGTGTGTGTAGGTCTATGTGTGTGTGTGTGTGTGTGTAGATCTATGTGTGTGTGTGTGTGTGTGTAGGTCTATGTGTGTGTGTTGTGTGTGTCGATCTATGTGTGTGTGTGTGTGTGTGTGTGTGTAGGTCTGTGTGTGTGTGTGCGTGTGTAGGTCTATGTGTGTGTGTGTGTGTAGGTGTATGTGTGTGTGTGTGTGTAGGTCTATGTGTGTGTGTGTGTGTGGTGTGTGTAGGTCTTGGTGTGTGTGTGTAGGTCTATGTGTGTGTGTGTAGGTCCTATGTGTGTTGGTGTGTGTGTGTAGGTCTATGTGTGTGTGTGTAGGTCTATGTGTGTGTGTGTGTGTATGTGTATGTGTGTGTAGGTCTATGTTGTGTGTGTGTAGGTCTGTGTGTGTGTGTGCGTGTGTAGGTCTATGTGTGCGTGTGTAGGTCTATGTGTGTGTGTGTGTAGGTCTATGTGTTGTGTGTGTGTGTGTGTGTGTGTGTGTGTAGGTCTTGTGTGTGGTGTTGTGCGTGTGTAGGTCTATGTGTGTGTGTTGTTTGTGTATGGTTGTATGTTTTTGTAGGTGTCTGTGTGTGTGGTTTTTGTTTATGTCTATTTGTGTGGTGTTTTGTTGTGTGTGTATTCGTGTGGTGTGTGTGTGTCGTGTGTAGGTTCGATGTGTGTGTGTGTGGTGTGTAGGTTTATGTGTGTGTATGTGTATGCGTGTGTCTATGTGTGTGTTGTGTGTGTTGTGTTCTATTTTCTGATGTGTGTGTGTGTGTCTATTGGTGTTGTGTGTGTGTCTGTTCTATTTGTGTGTTTGTGTTCTGGTTTTGTGTGTGTGGTGTGTTGTAGGTCTATGTTGTGTGTGGTGTGTGTGTTTGTGGGTAGTCGGTGTGTTTGTGTTTTGTGTGTAGGTCTAGGTGTGTGTGTGTGTTGTAGGTGTATTGTGTGTAGGTCTTTGTGTGTGTGTGTGTGTGTAGGTTCTATGTTGTGTTTGTAGGTCTATGTGTGTGTGTTTTTTAGGTCTATGTGTGTTGTGTGTGTTTAGTTCTGTGTTGTGTTTTGTGTGTGTGTGTAGGTCTATGTGTGTGTGTGTGTGTAGGTCTATGTGTGTGTGTGATATTGTGGGCAACAATCACAGATGAAAGCAGACCTGACAGCAGGAGCCCTGCAGGTTTTGACGTCTGGTCCACCAGATTAAAGGTCCACATGCTCCCAATCAGAACCTTTGATCCAAGGCAGCAGGAGGCAGAAGGTGCCCCAGCAGGAGGCAGAAGGTGCCCCAGCAGGAGGCAGAGGTGCCCCCAGCAGGAGCAGAAGGTGCCCCAGCAGCAGGATGCTCCTCTGGTGGACTGTGTGGACCAGACCTCAACCTGCAAGACTCCTTCAACTGTGAGTCAGTGGGACTGGAGAAGATGTGAGTGGGGTCCTGCAGGCGGGGGGGCTGGGGCTCCTGGGCATGTTGAAGAAGCAGCTGCATGGTGGTCAGAGGTGCCGCTCTCCTCCTCTCTGTGCTGCACGGGGTGAAGATGGAAGAGAGCTGCTGTGCATGGTCAGCCTGCGGTCCACGGCTCTGCGCTACTGTCTCTGTCCCTCAGTGTTTCCCAGGTGCAGGGCCATGAGGCCCATGGGGCCCATGGGGCCATGAGGCCATGAGCCCATGAGCCATGAGGCCATGAGCCCCATGGGGCCATGAGGCCCATGGGGCCCATGGGGCCATGAGGCCATGAGGCCCATGAGGCCATGAGGCCATGAGGCCATGAGCCCCATGGGGCCATGAGGCCCATGGGGCCCATGAGGCCCATGAGGCCCGTGAGGCCATGAGGCCCATGAGGCCCGTGAGGCCATGAGGCCATGAGGCCCATGGGGCCATGGGGCCCACGGGGCCCATGAGGCCCACGGGGGCCATGGGGCCCACGGGGCCCATGAGGCCCATGGGGCCATGAGGCCCATGGGGCCATGGGGCCCACGGGGGCCATGAGGCCATGGGGCCATGAGGCCCATGGGGCCCATGAGGCCATGAGGCCATGAGGCCGTGACACCGTGCGTGGTAGAGGAGACTGAAGATGCTGAAGCAGGAGTGCGAGAGTCTTGGTGGGAGAGAGGTCTGCAGTCCAGGCTGTTCACCAGCGCTGATTGATGGCAGTATGTGCTGCGCTGTTTCCCCAGATGTGTCTGATGCTGCGTCAACAGTAGCAGCAGCAGTAGCAGCAGCAGCAGCAACAGTAGCAGCAGCAGTAGCAGCAGTAGTAGCAGCAGCAGCAGCAGCAGCAGTAGCAGCAGTAGCAGTAGCAGCAGCATAGTAGCAGTAGCAGCAGTAGCAGCAGTAGCAGCAGCAGTAGCAGCAGCAGCAGCACAGTAGTAGCAGCAGTAGCAGCAGTAGCAGCAGCAGTAGCAGCAGCAGTAGTGCAGCAGCAGCAACAGTAGTAGCAGCAGTAGCAGCATAGCAGCAGCAGTAGCAGCAGCAGTAGCAGCAGTAGTAGCAGCAGCAGCAGCAGCAGTAGCAGCAGTAGCAGCAGTAGCGCAGCAGTAAGCAGCACAGCAGTAGCAGTATCAGTAGCAGTAGCAGCAGTAGCAGCAGCAGTAGCAGCAGCAACAGTATAGTAGCAGCAGTAGCAGCAGTAGCAGCAGCAGCAGCAGCAGCACAGCACCAGTAGCAGCAGTAGTCAGCAGCAGCAGCAGTAGTAGTAGCAGCAGCAGCAGCAGCAGCAGTAGCAGCAGTAGCAGTAGTATAGCAGCAGTAGCAGCAGCAGTAGCAGCAGCATAGTAGCAGTAGCAGCAGTAGCAGCAGCAGTAGCAGCAGCAAGCATAGCAGCAGTAGCAGCAGCAGTAGCAGCAGCAGTAGCAGCAGTAGCAGCAACAGTAGCATCAGCAGCACAGTAGCAGCAGCAGCAGTAGCAGCAGCAGCAGCAGTAGTAGCAGTAGCGCAGTAGCAGCAACAGTAGCAGTAGCAACAGCAGCAGCAGTAGTAGCAGCAGTAGTAGCAGCAACAGTAGCAGCAGCAACAGTAGCAGCAGTAGCAGCAACAGTAGCAGTAGCAGCAGCAGTAGTAGCAGTAGCAGCAGTAGTAGTAGCAGCAGCACAACAGTAGCAGCACAACAGTAGCAGCAGTAGTAGCAGCAGTAGCAGTAGCAGCAGCAGTAGTAGCAGCAACAGTAGCAGCAGTAGTAGTAGCAGCAGCAGCAACAGTAGCAGCAGCAACAGTACCGTAGCAGCAGCAGCAACAGTAGCAGTAGCAGCAACAGCAACAGTAGCAACAGTAGCAACAGTAGCAGCAGCAGCAGTAACAGTAGTAGTACCGGTACTACTACTGCTGCTGCTGCTACTGTTGGTGCTGCTACTGCTACTGTTGCTGCTGCTGCTACGGCTACTGTTGCTGCTGCTACTGTTGCTGCTGCTGCTACTACTACTGCTGCTACTGCTACTACTGCTGCTGCTACTGCTACTGTTGGTGCTGCTACTGCTGCTCTGCTACGGCTACTGTTACTGCTGCTACTGTTGCTGCTGCTGCTACGGCTACTGTTTGCTGCTGCTACTGTTTGCTGCTGCTACTACTACTGCTGCTACTGCTACTACTGCTGCTGCTACTGCTACTGTTGCTGCTGCTACTGTTGCTGCTGCTGCTGCTACTGCTACTGCTGCTACTGCTGTTGCTGCTGCTACTGTTGCTACTGCTACTGCTGCTACTGCTGCTACTACTGTTGCTGCTGCTGCTGCTATTGTTGCTGCTGCTGCTGCTACTACTGCTGCTACTGCTTGCTGCTGCTGCTACTGCTACTGCTGCTACTACTGTTGCTGCTGCTACTGTTGCTACTACTGCTGCTACTACTGCTGCTACTGTTGCTGCTGCTGCTACTGCTACTGCTGCTCTGCTGCTACTGTTGCTGCTGCTGTCTACTGTTGCTGCTGCTGCTGCTACTGCTGCTGCTGCTGCTGCTACTGCTGCTACTGTTGGTGCTGCTACTGCTACTGTTGCTGCTGCTGCTGCTACTGTTGCTGCTACTGCTGCTACTACTGCTGCTACTGCTGCTGCTGCTGCTGCTGCTACTGCTGCTACTGCTGCTACTACTGTTGCTACTGCTGCTGCTACTGCTGCTGCTACTACTGTTTCTGCTGCTGCTGCTACTACTGCTGCTGCTGCTACTGCTGCTGCTGCTACTACTGTTGCTGCTGCTGCTGCTGCTACTACTGCTACTACTACTGCTGCTACTGCTGCTGCTGCTGCTGCTGCTGCTACTGCTGCTGCTACTACTGTTGCTGCTGCTACTGCTGCTGCTGCTGCTACTACTGTTGCTGCTGCTACTGCTGCTGCTGCTGCTGCTGCTGCTACTACTGCTGCTGCTACGGCTACTGTTACTGCTGCTACTGCTGCTGCTGCTGTCCTCCCAGGCTACTCAGACCTGGTTATAGAGCTACACCCACTAGCTGCATGCTGCTCTGCTGTTAGGTTGGGGTTGTGTTGGTGGGGGAATCAGATTGTGGTCACATGATCACATGAATGTGAGCGTTTCACTCACCACCTGCTAATCTCACCTGTTGCTACGTGTGAGCAGCCCGTAGCCGGAGGAGCAACATTATTAGCTATCACTGCAGAACTGACCCCACGTCAGCTTCTGTTGGGTTCTTAGTGGTGTAGAAGAGAGGAACGGAGATGTCCTACCTCGTCTGACCAGGTACGGTTTAGTGTAGTCCCAACTCTCGTTGTCGTTCTTGATCACATTCAGGCGTGTGGGCTGTAGGAACACAGGCAGCATCGGTCAGACTGGGCCCAGTGGATTCTGGGCTCCATGCCGGTTCTGGGCCTGTCGGGCCGCTACCGCCACGTTTTAATGGCATGTTCAGCAACTGTTAGCGGACCAAGGAAGATGTTGGCGATGGTGCCGATTCTGGAGGGACCTGGGCCTTTGCTAGGGGCCGGGGGCCAGGACGGGGGCCAGGGGCCGGGGGCCAGGGACTAGGGGCCAGGGCCCAGGGACTGGGGGCCAGGAGCCAGGGGCCAGGACTGGGGACCAGGGGCCGGGGCCCAGGGACTGGGGGCCAGGGGCCAGGGCCCAGGGACTGGGGCCAGGGGCCAGGGACTGGGGGCCGGCCCAGGGACTGAGGGCCGGGGGCCAGGGGCCAGGGGCCAGGGACTGGGGGCCAGGGGCCAGGGACTGGGGGCCGGAGCCCAGGGACTGAGGGCCGGGGGCCAGGGGCTGAGGGCCGGGGGCTAGGGGCCCGGGCCCAGGGACTGGAGGGGTTTGACAGCGTGAAGTTGCCTCTAGAGTCAAGAGTGCTGTGGTGTCGTCCTCACCACCTTCACCCCCGTCTATCATGATCCGATACCAAAGCTCTGTCCAGGTACAGGTGCCCCCCCGACCAGAAGGGAGCTGCTGGGTTCCAACAGGTCGTGTTAATGGGGCTGAGGGACACCTCGTTAGAGCCTGTCCTGAAGCCAGGACAGAGAACGCCGGCGCTCCGGGCCCCAGCAGGAGGTGCCGGAGATCTGGGTTTGAGGATGGGGCCGGAGAGAAATAAAGATGTGCTAAAGGTCTCTCTGCCTGCCAGCACCTGCAGGGGTTCTGTGGGCCTGCGGTGGTTCTGTGGGCCTGCGGTGGTTCTGTGGGCCTGCAGGGGTTCTGTGGGCCTGCGGTGGTTCTGTGGGCCTGCGGTGGTTCTGGGGCCTGCAGGGGTTCTGTGGGCCTGCGGTGGTTCTGTGGGCCTGCAGTGGTTCTGTGGGCCTGCAGGGTTTCTGTGGCCCTGCGGTGGTTCTGTGGCCCTGCGGTGGTTCTGTGGGCCTGCGGTGGTTCTGTGGGCCTGCAGGGGTTCTGTGGGCCTGCGGTGGTTCTGTGGGCCTGCGGTGGTTCTGTGGGCCTGCAGGGGTTCTGTGGCCCTGCGGTGGTTCTGTGGGCCTGCGGTGGTTCTGTGGGCCTGCGTGGTTCTGTGGGCCTGCGGTGGTTCTGTGGGCCTGCGGTGGTTCTGTGGGCCTGCAGGGGTTCTGTGGGCCTGCGGTGGTTCTGGACTCACCCTGGCGTACTCAATCTTCAGGGTGCAGCAGCCAGCATAGATGTCGGCTCCATTCAGGGCAGCTTTGGCCTTCTGAGCACAATGAACAGACTCAAACCTGCAGAGACCAGAGTCAAGGAAACCACCTCCTCCACCTCTGACACCTCCTCCCCTCCTCCTTCACCTCCCCCCTCCCCACAGCTCCCTCCACCTCCCACCTCCCTCCATCTTCCCCCAGCTCCCTCCACCTCCCCCCAGCTTCCTCACCTCCCCCCACCTCCCTCCAGCTCCCTCCACCTCCCTAGAGCGCTCCCTCCACCTTCCTCCACCTCTGACACCTCCTCCATCCTCCTCCAGCTCCCTCCAGCTCCCTCCACCTCCCTCCACCTTCCCCACCTCTGACACACTCCTCCATCCTCCTCCAGACCTCCAGCTCCCTCCACCTCCCCCACCTCCCTCAGCTCCTCCCCACCTCCCTCCACCTCCCCCCAGCTCCCTCCAGCTCCCTCCACCTCCCTCCACCTCCCCCACACCTCCTCCACCTCCCTCCACCGCCTCCACCTCCTCCAGCTCCCCCCACTCTCTCCACCTCCCCCCAGCTCCCTACAGCTCCCTCAGTCCCTCCACACACCCACCACCCTCCCTCCTCCCCCAAGCTCCCTCCACCCTTTTCCCCACACATTCCCCCCACCTCCCCACACCTCCCTCCGCCAGCCACCTCCCCCCCTCACCTCCTTCCACCTCCACCAACCTCCCTCCAGCTCCCTCCTCCTCAACCTCCCCCCCACCTCCCTCCACTCCCCCACCTCCCTCCACCTCCCCCCACCTTCCTCAGCTTCCTCCACCTCCCCCCCCTCCTCCTCCCCCCAAAACCTCCCTCCACCTCCCCCCACCTCCTCCACCTCTCCAGCTCCCTCCACCTCCCCAGCCCTCCACCTTCCTCCACATCCCCCACTCCCTCCACCTCCCTCCACCTCCCTCCACCTCCTCCAGCTCCCCCCAGCTCCCTCCACCTTCCTCCACCTCCCTCCACCTCCCCCCACCTCCCTCCACCTCCTCCAGCTCCCCCCAGCTCCCCCCAGCTCCCTCCACCTCCCCCCAGCTCCCTCCACCTCCCTCCACTCCTCCAGCTCCCCCCACCTCCTCCAGCTCCCTCCTCCTCCACTCCCCCAACTTCCCTCCTCCCTCCACCTCCCCCCACCTCCTCCAGCCCCTCCTCCTCCACCTCCCCCACCTCCCTCCACCTCCCTCCACCTCCCCCCACCTTCCTCCAGCTTCCTCCACCTCCCCCAACTCCCTCCACCTCCCCCCACCTCCCTCCACCTCATCCAGCTCCCTCCAGCTCCCCCCAGCTCCCTCCACCTCCCCCCAGCTCCCTCCACCTCCCTCCACCTTCCTCCACCTCCTCCAACTCCTCCAGCTCCACCCACTCCCTCCAGCTCCCTCCTCCTCCACCTCCCCCCACCTCCCCCCACATCCCTCCACCTCCCCCCACCTTCCTCCAGCTTCCTCCACCTTTCCACCTCCTCCACCTCCCTCCTCCCCCCACCTCCCTCCACCTCCCCCCACCTCCCCCACCTCCCTCCAGCTCCCTCCTCCCTCCACCTCTCTCCACTTCCTCCCAGCTTCCTCCACCTTCCTCCACCTCCCCCCACCTCCCTCCACCTCACCCCACCTCCCTCCACCCCCCAACCTCCCTCCACCCTCCACCACCCTCAAACTCCCTCCACTTCCTCCACCTCCCTCCACCTTCCTCCACCATCCTCCACCTTCCTCCACCTTCCTCCAGCTTCCCCCACCTCCCTCCACCTTCCTCCAGCTCCTTCCAGCTCCCCCCACCTCCCTCCTCCCCCCACCTCCCTCCGCCCTCACACACAGGTCAGGATACTCCACCATTGCCTGGATTCCGTTCCGTTTAAAGATGACGATCCTCAGGACGTTCCCGATGGGGTTGCACACGGTGTAGAGAACATCCTGGAGCAAAGGGATCAAACCAAATCATAAATTACAACAACAACAACTTAGTTTTGTGGGAGACTAAAAGTGACCCGTTAAACTCCAGAGAGTCCGGTACGGGTGCTAGCGTAGCAGTGGGAGGCTGACAGCATGTGGTTTGTCATCAACATATGCATATCAACGAGTGTTGCCATGGTTACCGTGGTTATTGGATAGAGGGGGTTCTGTATGGACAGGAGGAGGACCTTGTTTCCACTGTTGGGGTTGTCAGCGTTGGTGGGCCTGGTGATCCTCTTGGATGTCGAGTAATTAAAGTACGCTTGCTGGCCTGGTGAACAGATGAACACACGCACGTTGGTGTGTGCACGTACAGACGACAGACTCCTCAAGGTGGTACCTGCGATGTAAACGGGCTCCTTGGCTCCACAGGAGACGCAGCGATCAGCACTCTGGAGCTCCGAGAACTCGACCAGGGCCTGTCGCTTGAAGGGCATCATCATCACATAACTAAGAAGACACCAACGGAAGCATTCAGGGCTGGAACATCAGCTCAGGTACAGAGGAACCATTGCTGTGGTTCCACCTCAGTGAGGTCACTAGAAACGGCTTCACTTCTTCAGTCAGACGTTCGTGGACCAGGGTCCCGACACAGAAATGAGAGCTCATATAAGAGCTTCAGACAAGGGGTCCGACGGGCGGACGCAGTCTCACCATATGGGTCCAAACTTCTCCAGAGCATCTATCAGGTCTGCCTCCACCACAGCCTCACAGAGACCTCGGACGTGCACCACGGGGCTGGGAGAGATCCGGTGGGAGTCTCCATCATTGTCCTGCAACACACACAAAGGTCTCTCACACACCGCTGTCACAGTCACATCGAACGCCGGGGTTTCCTCAGGAATGAAACCGCCAATGACACCAACGCCGTCTGTTTACCGTCGGCAACTTAAATCGACCTGAGGGTAAAAGAACAACCGGATGGGAGGTTCTTCAGGTCCAACAGCTGTGAACCCCTCGCTCACAGTAGTCAGAGCCTTGCTGGAAAACCCTCACATTATCCAGATGGAAACCACAGACCCACACCCAGCCTTCCTTTTACCTCCATGGTTCTGGAGAAGGTGCTGGAGAAGGTGCTATGAAGGCAGAGGTAACAGAACAGTCAGACAAACTTTAGGTTGCTCTTAAAGACAGACAGTCTGACCACCTCAGACCTCCTTGTTCTCCTTCCTTCAGACCAAACTGAGGTGATTGTGATCAGATCAGATGTTCTCCTGACTGCAGGATCATCTCTGTAGTTTGTCTGGGAGGAATGTTGGAGTGACCCCCGACCTGGATCTGACCTTGAACCCTCATTTCATAGGTCTCCAGGAGCACCTTTTTAAAGCGTGTACCATCACTCTTTGGTCCTGGTAGGAGGAGCTTTTGGTGAGCTGTTACATCTACGACAATGCGTTGGCGGAGAAACGCGTGTGAGCTTGTTTCTGATGCCGTTCCCCGAGTCCAAATATGGCGTGAGGCCACAGCAGCAGCACGTGCGAGAAGGTAGCCCTCGTGCAACAGCTCGCAGCTAGTAGCATTGGGTTTTGTATATTTATGGTTCCAAAGTCTCAATCCAAACGTCAGACAGGAAACGTTTTTAGGTTTAAACTGCTTAGACAGGAAGTGAGACTGGAGCAGAGTCGGCGTGACGTTGGGTGACTTAAACGGTGAGTCGACCACAAGGCTGCGAAGCTGCAGAGGCTTCAACAAACAGCTGGCGAAACACGTTGAGGAGAGATAACGTTAGTAGGCCAAAGCTAGTCCGGCTGTAACAACCAAGTCAGGCTGCCAAGTTCCTGGTGCAGGAACTTCAAGGTCGACATCAGTGACACTGAGGGCTTCGTTAGTGGAGGACGAGCTCACGCTTAAATGTGTCAAGAATTGGAGAAGGTTCCTCACGTGTGTCAGGCTGAAACCTCTCAGGTTTCCACTGTTAGGTTAGGGTTAGTTGGTGACCTGGGTATGAAGGTGGTGACCTGGGTATGAGGTTGGTGACCTGGGTATGAAGGTGGTGACCTGGGTATGATGCTGGTGACCTGGGTATGAAGGTGGTGACCTGGGTATGAAGGTGGTGACCTGGCTATGAAGGTGGTGACCTGGGTATGAGGTTGGTGACCTGGGTATGAAGGTGGTGACCTGGGTATGATGCTGGTGACCTGGGTATGATGTTGGTGACCTGGCTATGATGCTGGTGACTGGGTATGAGGTTGGTGACCTGGGTATGAAGGTGGTGACCTGGGTATGAAGGTGGTGACCTGGGTATGATGCTGGTGACCTGGGTATGATGTTGGTGACCTGGGTATGATGTTGGTGACCTGGGTATGAAGGTGGTGACCTGGGTATGAGGTTGGTGACCTGGGTATGAGGTTGGTGACCTGGGTATGAAGGTGGTGACCTGGGTATGAAGGTGGTGACCGGGTATGAAGGTGGTGACCTGGCTATGATGTGGTGACCTGGCTATGATGTTGGTGACCTGGCTATGATGCTGGTGACCTGGGTATGAAGGTGGTGACCTGGGTATGAAGGTGGTGACCTGGGTATGATGCTGGTGACCTGGGTATGAAGGTGGTGACCTGGGTATGAAGGTGGTGACCTGGCTATGAGGAGTTGAGGCTTCTGGAAACACACAAACCTGTTGGAGAGCAGCTAAGGGGGTGACCACAGACTCAAAGAAGGGACGGTGCAGCACCCCACCTGCGACTAAGAATGAGGAACTAGGAACTAGGAACTAGGAACTAACCTCAGAGCACCTACAGACGCACCTTCAGCTCATAAGGAGCAAAGTTTCTTTATATTCACTCACAATATACGGAAAAGTGCCCAGTCATCACTCTGAGTTCCTTCTGCAGGCTGGAATTGAGCAAGTGAAAACACCCAGCAACCCTCTGTAGGAGGAAGCTGCAATACCTGCACGCAACAGACGCGCGCGCGCGCGCGCACGCGCCAGACAACTTCGACGTAAGCCTTATTCGGAGACATGAATACAGAAATGCGCGGATGCTGCTGGGAGGTAACCTGATGGACACCCTCCTTACCTTGCGCCCTCCGCGGTACTGGCTGCCGGTCCACGGGCCCGGTGGTCCACGGCTGGTTCTCCCTCTCCAGGAAGCGACCCGGAGTCCGAGTCCTCCCCCTCCTCCAGCTCATCCTCCCCCTCCTCCCTTTCTTCCGTCTGCCGGACCGCTGTTTTCAGCCTCTTGGACGGTCTCCGGTACTCCTCCTCGTCCTCACCGTCGCTGTGCGGAGGTGCTGCGGCCGCCGACATGCTTCAGCCTGCGGGGATGAGGTCTGCGCTGCTGAGCCACTGACGAAGCGTCCGCGTCCGTCTGTCTGTCCGTCGGTTTATGCGACAACACAGATTTTCTGTGGAGGTGTGACATGTCCCGCCCCTGCTGCTCGCTGATTGGCTCGTGCGGGTCTGCGCCTGCCAGAGGCGACCTGTGATTGGTCGAGTGGACGCACTAACAGACGCGCTGCTGAGGAGCTGGAAGGATGGAGGAGGAGGAGGAGGAGGAGGAGAAGGGTGATGAGGAGGAGAAAGGTGATGAGGAGGAGAAAGGTGATGAGGAGGGTGATGAGGAGAAGCAGGGTGAGGAGGAGGAGAAGGGTGATGAGGAGGAGGAGGGTGATGAGGAGAAGCAGGGGTGAGGAGGAGGAGAAGGGTGATGAGGAGGAGAAAGGTGATGAGGAGGGTTGATGAGGAGAAGCAGGGTGAGGAGGAGGAGAAGGGTGATGAGGAGGAGAAGGGTGTGATGAGGAGGAGGAGGTGATGAGGAGAAGGAGGATGAGGAGGAGAGGAGAAGGGTGATGAGGAGGAGGAGGGTGATGAGGAGGAGGAGGAGGATGAGGAGGAGGATGAGGAGGAGGAGGAGGAGAGGAGAAAGAGGAGGAGGAGGAGGAGGAGAGGATGATGAGGAGGAGGAGGATGAGGAGGAGAGGAGGAGGAGGAGAAGAGTGATGAAGAGGAGGATGAGGAGAGGAGAAGGGTGATGATGAGGAGGAGGAGGAAGGTGATGATGAGGAGGATGATGAGGAGGAGGATGATGAGGAGAAGGATGATGAGGAGGAGGAGGAGGAGGAGGAGAAGGGTGATGAGGAGGAGAAAGGTGATGAGGAGGAGAGGATGATGAGGAGAAGCGGGTGAGGAGGAGGAGAAGGGTGATGAGGAGGAGAAGGTGATGAGGAGGGTGATGAGGAGAAGCAGGGTGAGGAGGAGGAGAAGGGTGATGAGGAGGAGGAGGGTGATGAGAGAAGCAGGGTGAGGAGGAGGAGAAGGGTGATGAGGAGGAGAAAGGTGATGAGGAGGGTGATGAGGAGAAGCAGGGTGAGGAGGAGGAGAAGGGTGATGAGGAGGAGGAGGGTGATGAGGAGGAGGAGGGTAATGAGGAGGAGGAGGATGATGAGGAGGAGAAGGAGGAGGAGGAGGAGAAGAGTGATGAAGAGGAGGATGAGGAGGAGAAGGGTGATGAGGAGGAGGAGGAAGGTGATGATGAGAAGGATGAGGAGGAGGAGGATGATGAGGAGAAGGATGATGAGGAGGAGGAGGAGGAGGAGAAGGGTGAGAGGAGGAGAAAGGTGATGAGGAGGGTGATGAGGAGAAGCAGGGTGAGGAGGAGGAGAGGGTGATGAGGAGGAGAAAGGTGATGAGGAGGGTGATGAGGAGAAGCAGGGTGAGGAGGAGGAGAAGGGTGAGGAGGAGGAGGGTGATGAGGAGGAGGAGGGTGTGATGAGGAGGAGGAGGGTAATGAGGAGGAGGAGGTGATGAGGAGAAGCAGGGTGAGGAGGAGGAGAAGGGTGATGAGGAGGAGAAAGGTGATGAGGAGGGTGATGAGGAGAAGCAGGGTGAGGAGGAGGAGAAGGGTGATGAGGAGGAGGAGGGTGATGAGGAGGAGGAGGGTAATGAGGAGGAGGAGGATGATGAGGAGGAGAAGGAGGAGGAGGAGGAGAAGAGTGATGAAGAGGAGGATGAGGAGGAGAAGGGTGATGAGGAGGAGGAGGAAGGTGATGATGAGGAGGATGAGGAGGAGAAGGGTGATGAGGAGAAGGAGGATGAGGAGAAGGGTGATGATGAGGAGGAGGAAGGTGATGATGAGGAGGATGATGAGGAGAAGGATGAGGAGAGGATGATGAGGAGGAGGAGGAGGAGGATGAGGAGGAGGATGATGAGGAGGAGGAGGATGAGAAGGGTGATGATGAGGAGGATGATGTGGAGGAGGATGACGAGGAGGAGGAGGAGGAGAAGAAAGATGGTGAGGAGGAAGGTCATGAGGAGGAGAAGGATGATGAGGAGGAGGATGAGGAGGAGAAAGATGGTGAGGAGGAGGGTGATGATGATGAGGAGGAAGATGAGGAGGAGGAGGAGAAAGATGGTGAGGAGGAGGGTGATGAGGAGAAGAAGGAAGGTGATGAGGAGGAGGAGGAGGAGGAGGATGATGATGAGGAGGAGAAAGATGGTGAGGAGGAGGGCGATGAGGAGGAGGATGATGATGAGGAGGAAGGTGGTGATGAGGAGGAGGAGGAGGAGGAGGAAGATGATGAGGAGGAGGAGGAGGAGAAAGGTGATGAGGAGGAGGAGGGTGATGAGGAGGAGGATGAGGAGGAGGAGGAGGATGATTGGGGGAGAGGAGAGGAGGGGGGAGAGAGAGGAGAGGAGAGGAGGAGAGGGGGAGGGGAGGAGAGGAGGAGAGGGGAGGAGAGGAGAGGAGAGGAGAGGAGAGGAGGGGGGAGGAGAGGAGGGGAGGGGGAGGAGAGGAGGAGAGGGGAGAGGGGGAGGAGAGGGAGGAGAGGGGGAGGGGAGGAGAGGGGAGGAGAGGAGAGGAGAGGATGGGGGGAGAGGCAGAGATCATGATGATGATGATGAGGGCAGACAGTCAGTCTGAGGTCAGAGGGGGTCACAGCTGTGCAGTTTGTATTCCTGACCTTTGACCCCTCAGCCCTGTCTAATTTCAGACCTGTTGCTAAGCTACCAGCTCCATCTGAGGCTGTAGAAAGACATTTTTTCCTGCTCCTTCCGTTGATGGAACATTCCAGGCAGGTCTGGAACCGCTCCACCTGGCGGGGTCGTTCTCGCCGAGGTTCTGAACGACCCAGGAAACTCTGCTGTCCTGCTTCTCCTTCAGCCAAATGATGCGTTGGATCCCGGAGGTTTCCTCCCTCAGCTGTGTTGGTTCTGGTTCTGAACTTTCATGGTTTCAACGCTGCCGGAGCGATCAAATCCACCTCCGGGGGCCCCCCAGGGCCGGCTCCTGGCCCTGTCCTCTTCCTACTACATCCTTCCTCCAGGCCCCTACTGTCATTTCTAGCTTTAAAGTGTGATGACTCTCATTAAAGATTGGAAAGTTTGGAAGGACAAAAGGTCCTAGAGCCTGATGGCAGCGCTCCAATAAACCCTCGACCCTCGACAGCACCTTTAAACTGGACTCCGGGTCAGTCCTGTTCTCTCCAACCAACCAGAGGTTAAAGGTCACCTAAGGTCTCCCCCATGACATCACGGCTCCATTGTTCCCTGTAAGCCCATCCTGACTTCCTGACCCGTTCCTGGTTCATTAGCTGCTGGAGTATTTTGGGATTGATTTTAAAATGGCGTCTTTGTAAAGCTTCACACATAGACCAGTATTTACCCGAACCTTTATGTTCCCAAACATCTGTTGGGGGTAGGGGGGTAGGGGGGGTTGGGGTTAGCTCGGACCAGGCTGAGGTCTGAAGGAGGCTGAGCCTTTAGCGTAGCCGCTAGCTACCACATTCGTCTGTGAGTGTGTGTATACATAGAGACGGACTGTGTTTATTGTATATTTTATTGAAGAATAATCCCCAGAAACACAGGAGAGAAGAAGAGGAATGATTAGGTGTTGGTGCCAACTGGGTCTCTGCCCCCTGGCTCACGGGGCTGTAGTGAAGCTGAGCCGGGTCACGTGATGGTACTGCTCACCAGCCTGCAGGAGACAGTTGGGGAATGTGGGCTGAACACACAGACAAGGAGGGCAACATTAGCGTGTGGTTCCACCCTACTTCATGCTGACAAGACCACTGAGATCCTCATGAGGGTTACGAGTCCCCGTGGGTCGGCTGCCGTCACAGTTGCCGGGCAACAGACCCGGGTTCAGGGTACAGCGTTCCCTACCAGCATACCTGGTTGACGGCATCAGGCCAGTTCTGAGTCTCCAGACAGAAGGAGCTGTGCTTCCCGTATGGAACCCCTCCCTTCCCCACCACGGAGCCATCCAGGTAGTTGGCTGTGTAGAACTGGAGCCCTGGCTGACTGGTCCAGACCTCAAGCACACGTCCACTGGCTGGATGAACCACTCTGAGACACACACACCAAAGCCAAGATATCAGTCCAGTCCTGCACGATCTGTGGTGCCTGGTGGGTCTGAAGACCTGATCCAGGTACCAGGGCACGCCAGGGTTAGGGTTGGGGTTAGCATTAGGGTTAGGGTTAAGGTTAAGGTTAGAGGGTTAGGGTTAGGGGTTAGAGGGGTTAGGGGTTAGGGTTAGAGGGTTAGGGTTAGGGTTAGGGTTAGAGGGTTAGAGGTTAGGGGTTAGGGTTAGGGGTTAGGGTTAGGGTTAGAGGGTTAGGGGTTAGGGTTAGAGGGTTAGGGGTTAGGGTTAGAGGGTTAGGGTTAGGGTTAGAGGGTTAGGGGTTAGGTTAGAGGGTTAGGGTTAGGGTTAGAGGGTTAGGGTTAGGGTTAGGGTTAGAGGGTTAGGGTTAGGGTTAGGGTTAGAGTTAGAGGGTTAGGGTTAAGGTAGGGTTAGGGTTAGGGTTAGGGGTAGGTTAGGGGTTAGGGTTAGAGGGTTAGGGTTAAGGTTAAGGTTAGAGGGTTAGGGTTAAGGTTAGGGGTTAGGGTTAGGGTTAGGGGTTAGGGTTAGGGTTAGAGGGTTAGGGTTAGGGTTAAGGTTAGGGGTTAGGGTTAGGGTTAAGGTTAGGGGTTAGGGTTAGGGTTAGGGGTTAGGGTTAGGGTTAAGGTTAGGGGTTAGGGTTAGGGTTAGGGTTAGGGCTAGGGTTAGGGTTGGGGTTGGGGTTGGGGTTACTCTGGACCTGAGCTGGGACCCACCTGGCAGCACGCCGTTCCTTCCAAACGTCTTTAGATGCACACAAGCAGAAATTGTGATCAAATCCTGGACCAGGGAGTTCCTTCAGTCGGGGACCAAGCAGGACAGGCTTCCTGAGGTCAAACAGCGTCCCCTCTACTGGTCTGATGTCTCCTAGCAACAGAGGAACATGTAGACGAAGATGACTACACTGCTGAAGGTCCTCTGAGCTGAGACAGCGTGATGCTCATGGTTCACCTGTAGGAATGGAGGTGTCATCCACGGGGAGATACCACTGAGCACTGATGGACACCTGATGGTCGTAGATGTCTGGAGCACCCTACAAAATACAAAGGGAAGGAAATCCACCTGCATTAGTGGCCCTTCTGCTCAAGGACAGGCTGGAAGAAGGTGCCAGGACCCTCCTGAAGACCAGACCAGACCAATGTGTCAGTGCTTTAGCATTTAGCTTTAGCCGCAGGGCAGAGACTTCTACAGTCTACGCTGCTCTCTGTGCTTCTCTCAGGGTTCTGTGGTTCTCAGGGCTCTGTGGGTCTCTCAGGGCTCTGTGGGTCTCTCAGGGCTCTGTGGGTCTCAGGGTTCTGTGGGTCTCTCAGGGCTCTGTGGGTCTCAGGGCTCTGTGGGTCTCAGGGTTCTGTGGTTCTCAGGGTTCTGTGCTTCTCTCAGGGTTCTGTGGGTCTCTCAGGGCTCTGTGGGTCTCTCAGGGTTCTGTGGTTCTCTCAGGGTTCTGTGGGTCTCTCAGGGTTCTGTGGGTCTCTCAGGGCTCTGTGGGTCTCTCAGGGTTTTGTGGGTCTCTCAGGGTTCTGTGGGTCTCTCAGGGTTCTGTGGTTCTCAGGGCTCTGTGGGTCTCTCAGGGCTCTGTTGGCTCTCAGGGTTCTGTGGGTCTCAGGGTTCTGTGGGTCTCAGGGTTCTCCTGAGGACCGTTGCATGATGGGAAGGCTGGAGTGTGGGTCTCTGTAACCTTACCTGCCCCGCCAGGTTAAAGTAGGCGTGGTTGGTCAGGTTGATGGGGGTGGTTTTGTCCGCCTGGGCTCTGTATTCGGCCGTTAGCGTTCCCTCCTGAACCCACAAAGCAAATTTCAAACCATCAACCTAAAACCAAATCAGGCCCATTTAAATCTGCAGATGCTGGTTTTAGTGGCCGTCTTTAAAACTTCCTCTTCACGGTTCATTTATCATGTAGATGCAGCACTAATATACGTTTACGCTAATATCCGTCTATGCTAATATCCGTTTACGCTAATATCCGTCTATGCTAATATCCGTTTACGCTAATATCCGTCTATGCTAATATACCTTTACGCTAATATCCGTCTATGCTAATATACCTTTACGCTAATATCAGTTTATGCTAATATATGTTTACGCTAATATACGTTTACGCTTATATACATTTACACTAATATCCGTTTACGCTTATATACATTTACACTAATATCCGTTTATGCTAATATACGTTTTCGCTAATACTCGTTTACGCTAATATATGTTTACGCTAATATACGTTTACGCTTATATACATTTACACTAATATACATTTACGCTAATACACGTTTACGCTAATATACGTCTATGCTAATATACGTTTACGCTAATATACATTTACGCTAATATCCGTTTACACTTATATACATTTACACTAATATCCGTTTCCGCTAATATCCGTTTCCGCTCTGAGGTCTGATCAAAGCTTTCTGAGAAGAGTCAAAAAGTTCTGGTTGCCTTTAAAGTGTACGTGAGCGAAACCTGCAGCTCTCCAGGATAGCCTTGGTCCCCATCAGGGCTCGTGAGACTCAGCTGGACACCAGCGTCCACAGCTTCAGCGCGCCAGAGGGCCTGAGGACACACAGACACACACTCACCATGAGTGCAACCCTGCAGGATTGACAACAACAACACAACAACAACAACAGTTGTGGTGGAGAGCAGAGCAGAGAAGATGGAGAAGCAGCGACACAATAGTGATGCCATGTTTCCTTTGACCACTCTGAACGTGCACTGTGCACATTCACCCCTAACACTCGTGCACTGAGGGCAACAGCCGTTCCAGAGACATAAAGACACGTCCACACTGTGGAGACGCTGCCTCCAGGACTCTGCTGGGTTCTGACCCACTCAGGTGTCCTCTGGGTTCCTCAGGGGGCACCTGGATTCATTCAGAGTGCTGTTTTTCTCTCGGTGGGCAGCTGCTGGGAGCTTTCAGATCTATCCCATAATATGGGCCACATCAGACTGGGAGCCTTCCAGCAGCACCTATCAGGTCAGGAGGGGCATCAGGACTGACCTTGCTGAAGCCCTGCAGCCCCCCGTGGATGGCGTTGGGGCCATTGTTGGTGTCCAGCTTGTACTGGACCCCATCCACCACGAAGAGTCCCTTTGCTATGCGGTTAGCCACACGGCCCACGGTAGCTCCGAGATAGCGTCGATCTGAGAGGTAACCTGCTAAACACAAGGCAGCTGTTGGAGAACCAGCCCATCCTGCTTGGATGAAACCGCCACCAGAACAAAACCCAGACGAGCAGAACCGACACCAGGCCCTGAGGCGGGTCGGAGAGGCCGCCAGACGGTTCCCGTCTCAACAGAAATAATAATGTAGCAGCACGTTGGGGAGGGCCAGCTCTGCTCTGGGAGTCCACCTGTGTCCCTGGGTCACCTGGGTCACCTGTGTCCCTGGGTCACCTGTGTCCCTGGGTCACCTGTGTCCCTGGGTAACCTGGATCACCTGGGTCACCTGTGTCCCTGGGTCACCCGTGTCCCTGGGTAACATGGATCACCTGGGTCACCTGTGTCCCTGGGTCCCCTGTGTCACCTGTGTCCCTGGGTAACCTGGATCACCTGGGTCCCTGGGTCACCTGTGTCCCTGGGTCACCTGTGTCCCTGGGTCACCTGGGTCACCTGTATCACCTGTGTCCCTGGGTCACCTGTGTCCCTGGGTCCCCTGTGTCACCTGTGTCCCTGGGTAACCTGGATCACCTGGGTCCCTGGGTCACCTGTGTCCCTGGGTCACCTGGGTCACCTGTGTCCCTGGGTCACCTGGGTCACCTGTATCACCTGTGTCCCTGGGTCACCTGTGTCACCTGTGTCCCTGGGTAACCTGGATCACCTGGGTCCCTGGGTCACCTGTGTCCCTGGGTCCCCTGTGTCACCTGTGTCCCTGGGTAACCTGGATCACCTGGGTCCCTGGGTCACCTGTGTCCCTGGGTCACCTGTGTCACCTGGGTCACCTGTGTCCCTGGGTCCCCTGGACCACCTGTGTCCCTGGGTCACCTGTGTCACCTGGGTCACCTGTGTCCCTGGGTCACCTGGGTCACCTGTATCACCTGTGTCCCTGGGTCACCTGTGTCCCCTGGACCCCCTGTGTCCCCTTACCCTGCAGGTGGTCGTAGCCCAGGACCACATCAGCACTCCGGCCGTCTCTGCCTCTGCTGAACACGGACTTGATGGTGGCGCCGAGCGTCAGAATCTCCACCTGCAGCTGTGGTGACTGCAGGAGCCACAGGTGGACCACGCCCTGTCCAGGGACCTCTCCCCACGGCGCCTGGCTCACCTGTGTCATCTCAGATAGACTCAAGCATTAATACTCGAGGAGAAACGCCGCGCGCGCGCGCACGCGTGCACGGATACTAGCCGCGACAGTGACCGCTTTAGCTCCGGGTACAGTAACGCTAACGTTAACTTTATTCCAATAAATCGATGGCGTGAAGTTTGTTCCCGAGTTGACACGTGAAGACATGATGGAGCCTCGCGGGCAGCTCTGGTGTCACGCACGCGTAAACGGAGCAGTTTGCAGAAACATCAGGACAGTTCTCACCTCAGCTCAGCTTCCAGACTTCCCCTGTCAACACAACTCTTCCGGTACGCTGACCCTCAGACACGTGACGACGGTCAGCCAATCACAGCGGCCAGGAGGGAACGCCCACTTTTCTGGTTGACTTCCTGTCAGAATAACAGCCAATCACAGCGGTCAGGGCGGGAACGCCCCTTTTCCGGTTGACTTCCTGTCAGAAGTTTCTTCTTCTTCCGCCTCAGTGCTGCCTCCCACCGGTGAGACCCCGCAACCACCCGGTGAGCAGTCGGAACCGTCCCGATAAACCGGGTAACAGAATAAATAAAAGTCCATCATAATTAATAATAACAAGAAGGTTTTTTCATTTTTACAAACACACTTTATGTTTCGCAGGTCTCACAAGACATTCTAAAATTACTGAAACGAACAAACAAACAAACAAACAAATAAACAAACAAACACTGGGAGGAGCTCCAGCAGACTGGGAGGAGCTTCGGCAGACTGGGAGGAGCTTTGATTCTCTTTGATGATGCTAATATTGCTATTTTTGCTTCTTTCATGGTGAAGGATAAGAGTGAATAACTGGTCCTTAAATTCCTGCTTTAAAAACAATATTTCACATGATTTAGTTTAAAATGAAATGTGCTTGACTTGACTCATAAACGTTATTCAGTGTGAATCGTTTGACTATAATTCACTTTTCAATCCTTCATTCATATTGTTGAAATATTATTAATAAATCAAGTTCTTTATTAAATAAATATAGTAAATATAAACAGTAAATATAATGATGCCATGTGAATCTAAACCCATTTAATTGTTTTATTTTGCTTTTCCACCTTAATGAATGAACTTCTGTCCCTAAACCAGCTAACTAACCAGCTAACGCTAACTTTGACCAGCATTCGTCCTGAAACAGGACGTCCAGATGTGGACGTGAGGGAAGAACTCCAACATAATTCCTTTAAAAATCCATTTAATCTGCGATCGTGGTGACACATTGTTCATCTGGACGAACGTCCAGAACGCTGAGACGAGCATCCGTCATGATTCGCGACGTTGCCATGGAAACCGGGAGATGTACACGTCTCAGCACTTCTAAAGTGGGTCAGGACCGTCCATCAGGGTCCAGCTCAGTCCCCAACCATGATGAACATCTAGCTGAAGAAGAAAAGGTTTAAAAGCAACGCTCTGACTAACCAAGTCCTCCGTCTCTCTACCCGTCCCCAACCTAAGCTAGTAGCTCTGTAATGCTACAGTAGCTTTTCTACGCTAATTTTACAGAATACTTTAATCAGCTGTTGCCGTTTTAGGGTTTTTTTCCAGAAGAGTCAGTATGGAGGCGGCCTGAGAGGAGATGTTGCTATTGCTGTGGTCCAGCAGCTTGGAGAGCCTCTCCTGGATGCTGCCAGAGTCCAGCTCCTCCTTCATGGCCCCTGCAGCACAGCAGAGACGGAAGAAAGATGAGCGGGTCGGCCCAGACGGAACAGAACCACCAACCAGCTCCTCTGGAGACCAGATACTTACTGGAGTTAGCAAGACTGCCGAGCAGCCCCAGAACACTCAGCTGGACCTCTGGGAGCAGCTCAGGGTCCTGGAGCAGGCTGCCAAGCACAGGCAGCAGCTGGGACCCTCTGGAGACCTCCGTCATGCTCTCTGAAGGGTTCGCACACGTGCACGCACACATGCACACACACGTGCACACACACACACACACACACACACACACACACACACACACACACACACACACGGAGCTGAATCTGCATATGCACCAATCATATTCAGGTATACGGTGTTATAAGCCCCTCCCCTTCCTGTACCAAGGTCAGTGGCAGCTGCTATCGTCAGGGCAACCAAGGCTTCATTTTGCATGATGACGTGTTCACTTGTTGCCATGGAGATCAGGTGCTGCACGCCCCCTCCATGAAGGACAGCCCTCACGACGTCCTGTGGGAGAGACAGACGTGCAGTCAGTAAGCTAACGTTAGCTAACAGACAACGTTGTGGCCGATGTGACTGACGGGGCTCCGGCTGTGGCGGATCAGGGCGGCCAGCAGGCGACAGGCTTCTCCTCGGACCCCCGCGTGGTCCTTGGCCTCACACCACTCCATGACCCGGGCCAGAAGGACCGGGTCTCTGCCCAGGATCAGGGTGGCTTCCTCTGACACAGGAACAGATCAAATATTAACAGAGCGATACTGAAAGATGGCTGGCTGGCTGGCTGACTGACTGGCTGGCTGGCTGGCTGGCTGGCTGGCTGCTGGCTGGCTGGCTGGCTGGCTGCTGGCTGGCTGGCTGGCTGGCTGGCTGGCTGGCTGGCTGGCTGCTGGCTGGCTGACTGACTGGCTGGCTGGCTGGCTGGCTGGCTGGCTGGCTGGCTGGCTGACTATTATTTCATTATTCTATTTTAATGCATTTTTTCTCCATCATGGGAGGACTAACTATCTAACTATCTAACTATCTAACTATCTAACTATCTACCTGTCTGACTCATTCCCAGGACCTTGTTCCCTCAGAGTCCTCAGGACCGGTCTTAGTCTCTGGAGGCTTCATTGAAGCCCCCTCAAGGTTCCTGCTCTGTATGTTGGGATTTCTGGGTTGTGTCTGTCTTTGGCCTGCAGGGGGCACCTGTGGGCAATAACCCTAACCCTAACACCTGTGGGCAATAACCCTAACACTAACACCTGTGGGCAATAACCCTAACCCTAACACCTGTGGGCAATAACCCTAACCCTAACACCTGTGGGTAATAACCCTAACCCTAACACTGTGGGCAATAACCCTAACCCTAACACCTGTGGGCAATAACCCTAACACCTGTGGGCAATAACCCTAACCCTAACACCTGTGGGCAATAACCCTAACCCTAACACCTGTGGGCAATAACCCTAACACCTGTGGGCAATAACCCTAACCCTAACACCTGTGGGCAATAACCCTAACCTAACACTGTGGGCAATAACCCTAACCTAACACCTGTGGGCAATAACCCTAACACCTGTGGGTAATAACCCTAACACTAACACCTGTGGGCAATAACCCTAACACCTGTGGGCAATAACCCTAACCCTAACACCTGTGGGAATAACCCTAACACTAACACCTGTGGGCAATAACCCTAACACCTGTGGGCAATAACCCTAACCCTAACACCTGTGGGTAATAACCCTAACACCTGTGGGCAATAACCCTAACCCTAACACCTGTGGGCAATAACCCTAACACCTGTGGGCAATAACCCTAACACTAACACCTGTGGGCAATAACCCTAACCCTAACACACTGTGGGCAATAACCCTAACACCTGTGGGCAATAACCCTAACCCTAACACCTGTGGGCAATAACCCTAACACCTGTGGGCAATAACCCTAACCCTAACACCTGTGGGTAATAACCCTAACCTAACACCTGTGGGTAATAACCCTAACCCTAACACCTGTGGGCAATAACCCTAACACCTGTGGGCAAAAACCTAACCCTAACACCTGTGGGTAATAACCCTAACACTAACACCTGTGGGCAATAACCCTAACACCTGTGGGCAATAACCCTAACCCTAACACCTGTGGGTAATACCCTAACAATAACACCTGTGGGCAATAACCCTAACACTAACACTTGTGGGCAATAACCCTAACACCTGTGGGCAATAACCTAACCCTAACACCTGTGGGCAATAACCCTAACCCTAACACCTGTGGGCAATAACCCTAACACCTGTGGGCAATAACCCTAAAACCTGTGGGCAATAACCCTAACCTTAACACCTGTGGGCAATAACCTAACCCTAACACCTGTGGGCAATAACCCTAACACCTGTGGGTAATAACCCTAACCCTAACACCTGTGGGCAATAACCCTAACACCTGTGGGCAATAACCCTAACCCTAACACCTGTGGGTAATAACCCTAACACCTGTGGGCAATAACCCTAACACTAACACCTGTGGGCAATAACCCTAACCCTAACACCTGTGGGTAAACCCTAACCCTAACACCTGTGGGCAATAACCCTAACCCTAACACCTGTGGGTAATAACCCTAACACTAACACCTGTGGGCAATAACCCTAACACCTGTGGGCAATAACCCTAACCCTAACACCTGTGGGTAATAACCCTAACACTAACACCTGTGGGCAATAACCCTAACACCTGTGGGCAATAACCTAACCCTAACACCTGTGGGTAATAACCCTAACACCTGTGGGCAATAACCCTAACCCTAACACCTGTGGGCAATAACCCTAACACCTGTGGGCAATAACCCTAACACTAACACCTGTGGGCAATAACCCTAACCCTAACACCTGTGGGCAATAACCCTAACCCTAACACCTGTGGGCAATAACCCTAACCCTAACACCTGTAGGAGAAGGTATGAGGCATTGGGTCATACGGTTTCTTGTCGGGTCAGGGTTCCAGGGATAGGTACAGGGAGCCCACACGTTGGTCCGTCACTCTGGTGCTCTGCCCCAGACAGAACACTGGGGGAGGACTCTCTTTACTCCCTGGTGGATCTCTCCCGGCAGGTTGCCAGGTTCTGTGAGGTTCTGCCAGGTTCTGTGAGGTTCTGCCAGGTTCTGCCAGGTTCTGCGAGGCTTTGCTCGGCGGTCCTGCTACGTTGCCCCTCGTGAGCTTCGCTAACGCCCTGACTGAGTTAGCAGTTGCTAATGATTATGTTTAGCAGGTGGTTTTAGGCTTCTGCTCATGTTTGTATTTACATTAAGCACAAAGGTTCATTGGTTTAGTTTATGAGTTTAGGAGTTTAAGAGTTTAAGAGTTTAAGGTTCCGCCGACACAGGTGAACAACACCCACCTTGTCCATCCACCATCATGCGTAACGTCCCCAGAAGTTTGAACTGGACCGGCGGCATGTCGGAGCGCAGCAGCGTCTTGATCCTGTCGGTCACCCCATCGTCCAGCATTCGCACTTTGTTGGTGGCTGAAAGACACAACTCATGTGAGGACATGTCCTGCCCAAGGACCATGTCCTGCCCCAGGACCATGTCCTGTCATGTGAGGACCATGTCCTGCCCCAGGACCATGCCCTGCCATGTGAGGACCATGTCCTCCCCCAGGACCATGTCCTGCCCAAGGACCATGTCCCGCCCAAGGACCATGTCCTGTCATGTGAGGACCATGCCCTGCCATGTGAGGACCATGCCCTGCCATGTGAGGACATGTCCCGCCCAAGGACCATGTCCTGCCCCAGGACCATGCCCTGCCATGTGAGGACATGTCCGCCCAAGGACCATGTCCTGCCATGTGAGGACATGTCCTGCCCAAGGACCATGTCCTGCCATGTGAGGACCATGTCCTGCCCCAGGACCATGCCCTGCCATGTGAGGACCATGCCCTGCCATGTGAGGACATGTCCTGCCCAAGGACCATGTCCTGCCCCAGGACCATGTCCTGTCATGTGAGGACATGTCCTGCCCAAGGACCATGTCCTGCCCCAGGACCATGCCCTGCCATGTGAGGACCATGCCCTGCCATGTGAGGACATGTCCCGCCCAAGGACCATGTCCTGCCCCAGGACCATGCCCTGCCATGTGAGGACATGTCCTGCCCCAGGACCATGTCCTGCCATGTGAGGACATGTCCTGCCCAAGGACCATGTCCTGCCATGTGAGGACCATGTCCTGCCCCAGGACCATGCCCTGTCATGTGAGGACCATGCCCTGCCATGTGAGGACCATGCCTGCCATGTGAGGACCATGCCTGCCATGTGAGGACCATGCCCTGCCATGTGAGGACCATGTCCTGCCCCAGGACCATGCCCTGCCATGTGAGGACATGTCCTGCCCAAGGACCATGTCCTGCCAAGGACCATGTCCTGCCCCAGGACCATGTCCTGCCATGTGAGGACATGTCCTGCCCAAGGACCATGTCCTGCCCCAGGACCATGTCCTGTCATGTGAGGACCATGTCCTGCCCAAGGACCATGTCCTGCCCAAGGACCATGTCCTGTCATGTGAGGACATGTCCTGCCCCAGGACCATGTCCTGCCATGTGAGGACATGTCCTGCCCAAGGACCATGTCCTGCCATGTGAGGACCATGTCCTGCCCCAGGACCATGCCCTGCCATGTGAGGACCATGCCCTGCCATGTGAGGACATGTCCTGCCCAAGGACCATGTCCTGCCCCAGGACCATGTCCTGTCATGTGAGGACATGTCCTGCCCAAGGACCATGTCCTGCCCCAGGACCATGTCCTGTCATGTGAGGACCATGCCCTGCCATGTGAGGACATGTCCCGCCCAAGGACCATGTCCTGCCCCAGGACCATGCCCTGCCATGTGAGGACATGTCCTGCCCCAGGACCATGTCCTGCCATGTGAGGACATGTCCTGCCCAAGGACCATGTCCTGCCATGTGAGGACCATGTCCTGCCCCAGGACCATGCCCTGCCATGTGAGGACCATGCCCTGCCATGTGAGGACATGTCCTGCCCAAGGACCATGTCCTGCCCCAGGACCATGTCCTGTCATGTGAGGACATGTCCTGCCCAAGGACCATGTCCTGCCCCAGGACCATGTCCTGTCATGTGAGGACCATGCCCTGCCATGTGAGGACATGTCCTGCCAAGGACCATGTCCTGCCCAAGGACCATGTCCTGCCCCAGGACCATGTCCTGTCATGTGAGGACATGTCCTGCCCAAGGACCATGTCCTGTCATGTGAGGACCATGTCCTGCCCAAGGACCATGTCCTGTCATGTGAGGACCATGTCCTGCCCCAGGACCATGTCCTGCCCCAGGACCAGTACCTGGGATGGCCAGATTCCTGAGTGCGCTCAGGCCAGCATGCTGGACGGACACGTCTCCTTCGTCCACGTGTTGCTCCAACATGGTGAGGATGTGAGGAACCACCCCGAGGTCCAGCATCTTCACGCAGTTGCTGTCTGAAACCAAAGCAGGAACATCTCATGAGGCGACTTTAGCCCCACACGTCACGGGAGGGTTGGTTTTAGTTATAGGTCGGTTAACTACAGGTAGGTTAACAGTTTTACTGAGAGGGACCCCCCCACCCGTTGTGGACCCTCCCCGTGACCCAAGAGGGATGAAGAGGTTGAGAAGAAGAGATGAACCAAGTTACCAGTTCAGTGTTGGACAGTCATTAAGCTGGTTAAAGTGTTGACTAGTATCTTACCGTTCCTAGCAAAGTTAGCGATAGCCAGCGCTCCAGACAGCTGCAGCTGAGTGTTGGAACACTGCAGCCAGGATATGACATCACGATACACCGGGCCAGAACCCTCAGCAAAGCACTTCTGCATGGATTCATCTACAACACAGAACCAGATCAGACACAGACGGTCCTCCATGAGGGGGCACACAGGTGACCCACCTCCCAGCAGCAGGTGACCCACCTCCCAGCAGCAGGGACACGATCAGGTTGGAGGCTATTTTGATGCTGCACAGGTCGTGGGGATCGGAGCCCCCCTGCAGGTCCTGGATCATCTCAGACAGAGCCTCCGGGACCGCCGACTCTGAGAACTGCAGCTTCAGAACATCTGACACACAGTCACAGGATGGAGCGTGTAGTAGCAGCGGTAGCATGAGCATTAGCATTAGCAGTGGTAGCATTAGCGGCAGCATTAGCATTAGCAGCGGTAGCATTAGCATCAGCGGTGGTAGCATTAGCATTAGCAGTGGGAGCATTAGCATTAGCAGCGGTAGCATTAGCATTAGCAGTGGTAGCATAGCATTAGCAGTGGTAGCATTAGCGGCAGCATTAGCATTAGCAGCGGTAGCATTAGCATTAGCAGTGGTAGCATTAGCATTAGCAGTGGTAGCATTAGCGGTGGTAGCATTAGCGTTAGCAGTGGTTAGTGGTAGTAGTAGCATTAGCATTAGCAGTGGTAGCATTAGCATTAGCAGTGGTAGCATTAGCGGTAGCATTAGCAGTAGTGGCAGTGGTAGCATTAGTAGCAACATCAGCAGCAGTAGTAGTAGCAGCGGTAGCATTAGCATTAATAGCATTAGCGTTAGCATTAGCATTAGCGGTGGTAGCATTAGCGGTAGCATTAGCAGTAGTAGTAGCATTAGCATTAGCAGTGGTAGCATTAGCGTTAGCAGTGGTTAGTGGTAGTAGTAGCATTAGCATTAGCGGTGGTAGCATTAGCAGTGGTAGCATTAGCGTTAGCAGCGGTAGCATTAGCAGTAGCATTAGCAGTAGCATTAGCAGTAGTGGCAGTGGTAGCAATAGTAGTAGCATCAGCAGTAGTAGTAGTAGCAACATCAGCAGCAGTAGTAGTAGCAGCGGTAGCATTAGCATTAGCAGTGGTAGCATTAGCGTTAGCATTAGCATTAGCGGTGGTAGCATTAGCAGTGGTAGCATTAGCGTTAGCATTAGCAGTAGTGGTAGTAGTAGCATTAGCATTAGGAGTAGTAGCAGTGGATCATCATAGCATCATAGGCCGCCTATAGTCAGCTGAGGGTTCTTGGTTCCAGCCCCAGTGCAGACAAATAATGTTAGTTCTGGTAGTGGGGGGAGGTGCCAGAACACCTTCTGAGCACTGCCCGGTACCCTTGCAAGGTACTGAACCCTAAATGCTGATATAGGGCCCGGTGACCCATGAAGGGGGACCTGCCTTCACCCATTGTGGACCCCCCCATGACCCTGAAGGTGTAAAAGCCTGATTCCTCTGGTGGGTTAGGGTTGGGGTTAGGGTTAGGGTTGGGGTTGGGGTTAGGGTTAGGGTTGGGGTTAGGGTTGGGGTTAGGGTTAGGGTTGGGGTTGGGGTTAGGGTTAGGGTTAGGGTTAGGTTGGGGTTAGGGTTGGGGTTGGGGTTAGGGTTAGGGTTGGGGTTAGGGTTAGGGTTAGGGTTGGGGTTAGGGTTAGGGTTAGGGTTGGGGTTGGGGTTGGGGTTAGGGTTAGGGTTGGGGTTAGGGTTAGGGTTAGGGTTGGGGTTAGGTTAGGTTAGGTTAGGGCTGGGGTTGGGGTTGGGGTTGGGGTTAGGGTTGGGGTTGGGGTTGGGGTTGGGGTTAGGGTTGGGGTTAGGGTTAACATTAGGGTTAGGGCTGGGGTTGGGGTTAGGGTTAGGGTGGGGTTAGGGTTAGGTTAGGGCTGGGGTTGGGGTTAGGATTAGGGTTAGGGTTGGGGTTAGGGTGGGGTTGGGGTTAGGGTTGGGGTTAGGGTTGGGATTAGGGTTAGGGCTGGGGTTGGGGTTAGGATTAGGGTTAGGGTTGGGGTTGGGGCTAGGGTTAGGGTTAGGGTTAGGGTTGGGGTTAGGGTTAGGGTAGGGTTAGGGTTAGGGTTAGGGTTGGGGTTAGGTTAGGGTTGGGGTTAGGGTTGGGATTAGGGTTAGGGCTGGGGTTGGGGTTAGGATTAGGGTTAGGGTTAGGGTAGGGTTGGGGTTAGGGTTAGGGTTGGGGTTAGGGTTAGGGTTAGGTTAGGTTAGGGCTGGGGTTGGGGTTAGGGTTAGGGTTAGGGTAGGGGAATGTACCCTGCCTCCCATACGAGACAGGGAAAGCACGGTCCTTCCTCCCAACCGACCTCCCATAACCCTGAAACCCTTGTTGGTGACGATGGGCACGCTGGCGACCCCTGCCATAGCGCACCTCCGTCCAACCCGGCTCCATAAATTAAGGTAAGTTATTTATTTCAGAAAGTTTTTTGAACTAAAAGCGCTTTCCAAAAAATAGGAAAGGAAAAAGGTAAGTATTTTAATGTTTTTTTAAAGGGTAAGTATTTTTTTCTTTTTCTTAAAAGGTAAGTAAAATAAAACCAAAATTCAATAAATGTATTAAATAACTAAGGAAGAGTGTGCCAAAAAACGACGTTTCGACCCCCTATGGGTCTTCTTCAGGTAGGGCACACTAAATAACCAGAAGCTGGCTCGCTGTATTGGCTGTGGACGATGTGTTCCGTACGCTGGTTGAAAAGCAAATGGTCCCTTTTTGCGAACTCGCGTCCCTTATATAGCGCCTGCTGTGGCATCGCTTTTTTAAAAAAACGCGATATACGCGATGTTTTTCCTTTTTTCCAACCCTGCCATTTTAACCCCCTAAATGCCAAATTAAATTAGCTTGATATCAAATGTAATATTTAATAATTGGGTTAGGATTTAGGGTTAGGGTAGGATTAGGGGTTAGGGTTAGGGGTTGGGGTTGGGGTTGGGGTTAGGGTAGGGGTTGGGGTTAGGGTTGGGGTTGGGGTTAGGGTTAGGGTTGGGATTAGGGTTGGGGTTAGGGGTTGGGGTAGGGTTAGGGTTAGGGTTAGGGTTGGGATTAGGGAAAGGGGTTGGGGTTAGGGTTGGGGTTAGGGGTTGGGGTTAGGGTTAGGGGTTGGGGTTAGGGTTAGGGTTAGGGGTTGGGGTTAGGGTTAGGGGTTGGGGTTAGGGTGGGGTTAGGGTTAGGGTTAGGGATTAGGGAAAGGGGTTGGGGTTAGGGGTTGGGGTTAGGGGTTGGGGTTAGGGTTAGGGGTTGGGGTTAGGGTTAGGGATTAGGGAAAGGGGTTGGGGTTAGGGTTAGGGATTAGGAAAGGGGGTTGGGGTTAGGGTTGGGGTTAGGGGTTGGGGTTAGGGTTAGGGGTTGGGGTTAGGGGTTGGGGTTAGGGTTAGGGTTGGGGTTAGGGTTGGGGTTGGGGTTAGGGTTAGGGTTAGGGATTAGGGAAAGGGGTTGGGGTTAGGGTGGGGTTAGGGGTTGGGGTGGGGTTAGGGTTAGGGTTAGGGGTGGGGTTAGGGTTAGGGTTAGGGGTGGGGTTAGGGGTTGGGGTTGGGGTTAGGGTTAGGGATTAGGGAAAGGGGTTGGGGTTAGGGTTAGGGATTAGGGAAAGGGGTTGGGGGTTGGGGTTAGGGGTGGGGTTAGGGGTTGGGGTTGGGGTTAGGGTTAGGGATTAGGGAAAGGGGTTGGGGTAGGGTTAGGGATTAGGGAAAGGGGTTGGGGGTTGGGGGTTGGGGTTAGGGGTTGGGGTTAGGGTTAGGGGTTGGGGTTGGGGGTTGGGGGTTGGGGTTAGGGTTAGGGTTGGGGTTAGGGTTAGGGGTTGGGGTTAGGGGTTGGGGGTCTTTAAGTGAGGGTTAGTGTTAGGGTTAACCAGGGTTAGTGTTAACCAGGGTTAGGGTTAACCAGGGTTAGGGTTATCAGCGTGACTGGGGTGTAATGTCTTTAAGTGAGGGTTAGGGTTAACCAGGGTTAGGGTTAGTGTTAGGGTTAACCAGGGTTAGGGTAACCAGGGTTAGTGTTATCAGCGTGACTGGGGTGTAATGTCTTTAAGTGAGGGTTAGTGTTAGGGTTAACCAGGGTTAGGGTTAACCAGGGTTAGGGTTAACCAGGGTTAGGGTTATCAGCGTGACTGGGGTGTAATGTCTTTAAGTGAGGGTTAGGGTTAACCAGGGTTAGGGTTAACCAGGGTTAGGGTTAGGGTTAACCAGGGTTAGGGTTAGTACTAGGTTTAACCAGGGTTAGGGTTAACCAGGGTTAGTGTTATCAGCGTGACTGGGGGTGTAATGTCTTTAAGTGAGGGTTAGGGTTAACCAGTGTTAGGGTTAGTGTTAGGGTTAACCAGGGTTAGGGTTAACCAGGGTTAGGGTTAACCAGAGTTAGGGTTAACCAGGGTTAGGGTTAGTACTAGGTTTAACCAGGGTTAGGGTTACCAGGGTTAGGGTTATCAGCGTGACTGGGGTGTAATGTCTTTAAGTGAGGGTTAGGGTAACCAGGGTTAGGGTTAACTAGGGTTAGGGTTAGTACTAGGTTTAACCAGGGTTAGGGTAACCAGGGTTAGTGTTATCAGCGTCACTGGGGTGTAATGTCTTTAAGTGAGGGTTAGGGTTAACCAGGGTTAGGGTTAGGGTTAGGGTTAGTGTTAGGTTAACCAGGGTTAGGGTTAACCAGGGTTAGGTTATCAGCGTGACTGGGGTGTAATGTCTTTAAGTGAGGGTTAGGGTTAGTGCTAGGGTTAACCAGGGTTAGTGTTAACCAGGGTTAGGGTTAACCAGGGTTAGTGTTATCAGCGTGACTGGGGTGTAATGTCTTTAAGTGAGGGTTAGTGTTAGGGTTAACCAGGGTTAGGGTTAACCAGGGTTAGGGTTAACCAGGGTTAGGGTTATCAGCGTGACTGGGGTGTAATGTCTTTAAGTGAGTGTTAGGGTTAACCAGGGTTAGGTTAACCAGGGTTAGGGTTAACCAGGGTTAGGGTTATCAGCGTGCCTGGGCCTGGGTGCCTGTAATGTCTTTAAGTGAGGCCTTCATTTATTTGGCTTCATGCTGTCCTGCCAACATTTGTAGACACGGTAAACACACCGGTCTTTCCTCGTCTCCCACCGTAGTCGCAGTGAAGCCAAGCGCTATAAAGGCTTCGTCAGATTTCCTCGTCTGAGCTTTCGGGAGACTTTCGTTTGTCTCATTATCTCCGTCTCTCTCCGCCTTTCTTTTCATCACTGTTAAGTATTTTTTCATGGTCTCTTGAGGGTTTGTTCACTGCACTTCATATCTCTCTGTGCTGCTCTGTGCTGCTCTGTGCTGCTCTGTGAGGCTCTGTGCTGCTCTGTGCTGCTCTGCGCTGCTCTGTGCTGCTCTGCTCTGCGCTGCTCTGTGCTGCTCTGCTCTGTGCTGCTCTGTGAGGCTCTGTGAGGCTCTGTGCTGCTCTGTGCTGCTCTGTGAGGCTCTGCGCTGCTCTGTGCTGCTCTGTGAGGCTCTGTGCTGCTCTGTGAGGCTCTGTGCTGCTCTGTGAGGCTCTGTGCTGCTCTGTGAGGCTCTGTGCTGCTCTGTGAGGCTCTGTGAGGCTCTGTGCTGCTCTGTGAGGCTCTGTGCTGCTCTGTGCTGCTCTGTGCTGCTCTGTGCTGCTCTGTGAGGCTCTGTGCTGCTCTGTGAGGCTCTGTGCTGCTCTGTGCTGCTCTGTGCTGCTCTGTGAGGCTCTGCTGCTCTGTGCTGCTCTGTGCTGCTCTGTGAGGCTCTGTGAGGCTCTGTGCTGCTCTGTGAGGCTCTGTGAGGCTCTGTGCTGCTCTGTGAGGCTCTGTGAGGCTCTGTGCTGCTCCGTGAGGCTCTGTGCTGCTCTGTGCTGCTCTGTGCAAAGTATTTTTTCATGCTGTCTCTTGGTGGTTTGTTCACTGCGCTTCCTATCTCTTGCTCTGTGGTGTGTGCGCGCGGGATGTGCAATTACACTTTATTCTAGTACGGCAAAAAAAACAAAAACATGTTCTCCGGGGTAACCCTGCCCCACTATTTGAGAAGCGCTGGGTTAGGGTTAGGGTTAGGGTTAGGGTTAGGTTTAGGTTAGGGTTGGGGTTAGTGTTAGGGTTAGGGTTAGGTTAGGGTTAGGGTTAGGGTTAGAGGTTAGGGTTAGGGTTAGAGGGTTAGGGTTGGGGTTAGGGTTAGGGTGGGGTTGGGGTTGGGGTTAGTGTTAGGGTTAGGGTAGGGTTAGGGTAGGGTTAGGGTTAGGGTTAGAGGGTTAGGGTTAGGGTTAGGTTAGGGTTGGGGTTAGTGTTAGGGTTAGGTTAGGTTAGGGTTAGGGTAGGGTTAGGGTTAGAGGGTTAGTGTTAGGGTTAGGGTAGGGTAGGGTTAGGTTAGGGTTGGGGTTAGGGTTAGAGGTTAGGGTTAGGGTTGGGGTTGGGGTTGGGGTTAGGGTTAGGGTTAGGTTAGGGTTAGGTTAGTGTTAGGGTTAGGGTTAGGGTTAGGTTAGTGTTAGTGTTAGGGTTGGGGTTATGGTTAGGGTTAGGGTTAGGGTTATGGTTAGGGTTAGGGTTATGGTTATGGTTGGGGTTGGGGTTGGGGTTAGGGTTAGGGTTATAGGGTTAGGGTTAGGGTTGGGATTAGGGTTAGGGTTAGGTTAGGGTTAGGTTAGGGTTAGGAGTAGAAAGGCCATTTTGCCCACTCAACCCCTTCTTACCACTTTCACTCAGTGAACCGAGGATTTCCAAGATGACGTGTCTGCGTTCAGCATCTGCAGCTCGTTTCAGCTGGAACATCAGAACATCTGCAATGCCCACCTCCGCCAGCGCCTCTCGCGAGGACTCTGCACACAGAATCAGAAAGGAAAAGGGGCTCAGTAGCTCAGGGGGCTGGTGGTTCCAGTTCCAGCTGCAGACCAACTCTTGGAACGTGACGTTATTGAGTCAGTGGAAGGAATTCAAGGGTTACCCAGGTCCACCAGGTTACAGAGGGCCAGCAGACACACGTTGATCAGAGGGTCGTTCTCTGGATAGGCTGTGATGATGGACACCAGCCTCGGGATCACGCCGCTCTGGACCAGCTGCTCTTGTTGCTGTGCTGAAACAGGCAACACAGTGTTGGTGTGGTGTTCCTCGTACTGGTTAGGGTTAGGGTTAGGGTTAGGGGTTAGGGTTAGGGTTAGGGTTAGGGTTAGGGGTTAGGGCTAGGGTTAGGGTTAGGGTTAGGGTTAGAGGGTTAGGGTTAGGGTTAGGGTTAGGGTTAGGGGTTAGGGTTAGGGTTAGGGTTAGAGTTAGGGTTAGGGTTAGGGGTTAGGGTTAGGGTTGGGGTTAGAGTTAGGGGTTAGGGTGAGGGTTAAGGTTAGGGTTAGGGGTTAGGGTTAGGTTAGGGTTAGGTTAGGGTTAGGTTAAGGTTAGGGTTAGGGTTAGGGTGGGGTTAGGGTTAGGGTTAGGGTTGGATTAGGGTTAGGGTTAGAGTTAGGGTTAGGGTTAGGGGTTAGGGCTAGGGTTAGGGTTAGGGTTAGAGTTAGGGTTAGGGTTAGGGTTAGGGTTAGGGTTAGGGGTTAGGGTTAGGGTTAGAGTTAGGGTTAGGGGTTAGGGTTAGGTTAGGGTTAGGTTAGGGTTAGGGTTGGGGTTGGGGTTAGGGTTGGGGTTGGGGTTGGGGTTGGGGTTAGGGTTAGGGTTAGGGTTGGGGTTAGGGTTAGGGTTAGGGTTAGGGTTAAGGTTGGGGTTAGGGTTAGGGTTAGTACTGGTTAAACTGGAACGATGCTACAGAGATATGCCTGTCTTTGCTTTTTCTTGCAGTAACAGTAAGAAAACTGAAGAATAAAGCCTCATTATCTCGTGGCTGTTTGCCACTCGGCTCACTAAAGCTGTGACCGACTGTCAGTGACCGACTGTTGCTTACTGTTGTCGAAGCAGATTCTTCCAATGGCTCTGCCCGTATTCAGCAGCATCTCTGGATTATTACTGTTCAGATGGGGAACCAAAGCCTTCACCAGTCCTGCATCGATGCACAGCTCTCTGACAGCAGCTACACACACACACACACACACACACACACACACACACACAGATAGAGAGGGTTCTGTTACTGCTGTTAGGGCTAGGGTTGGGGCTGTCCAAGGAGCCGGCTGTCCCACCTTCTCGGGCCATCTCTGCCACCAGCAGAGCCACCTGACAGTGCAGGTTGCTCTGGGCCTGGAGGACCTGGGCCAGGCTGGGCAGGATGCCGCTCCTGCTGATGTCAACGGCAGCATTATTCCCTGGGAAATGAGAAGCAAAGCAACAGCAGAAGCACGATCAGGCAGGTTTAGACGTGGCGTCCCGGGTTTAGCATTAGCTGTAATGTTAGCGTTGAGGACGTGCTATGGGCTAAAACAGCGTTCACCTCACAGGACACCACTGGTGAATAAACGTGCACGAGCACTAACGGTTAGCTGCAGTATACATGCCGGGGCAGCAGGGGGCGGTGAGGAGCCGACCGTGCATCCAGGAGCAACTTATGTGGGTAAAGAACAAAGTTCTGCTGTTGCTGAGGTAGGGGGGCAGATGTTCTTCTTCTATGCCTACGTAGACACTATTTTGACTATTAATGTCACCCCCACACCGTGACCCCCACACCCTGGCCCCCACAGCGTGGCCCCCACAGCGTGGCCCCCACACCGTGGCCCCCACACCCTGGCCCCCACACCGTGGCCCCCACACCCTGGCCCCCACAGCATGGCCCCCACAGCGTGGCCCCCACACCATGGCCCCCACAGCATGGCCCCCACACCGTGGCCCCCACACATCGCTCCCACCTCCCTCAGCTCCTCAGACTGGACTCGGCTGGACCCTACCTGCCCCCTCTGGTGGTCCCCTCTTCCCTCCTCTACCTCACCTGTATTCTTCCTCTTGGCCCCATAGCTTAATCACTGTAATGAGCCAGGAGGGTGGTGGCCCTCCCCTGGGCCATGTTGTGCCACAACATCAGCTAACTGGGACGAATCCAAGAAAGGAAAACTTTAATGAAATACATTCATCATGTACAGCAACATCAGGGTTCCAGGATATGAAGGACAGAGAAGGTGCGCAGGTCCGTGAGCTACTCAGGTGGCCTGAAGAAGCTAATGGTGACCCAAATATCCCACTTTCCTCTGCAATGTCTGATTCTGGGGATTTCAGTGTCCCTCAGCGAAGGATGCGCAGCTCTAAAAGGGAAACGACTTTATTAGCAACTGGATCAGGAAAAAAAGAAAAACATCTAAAAACATCCAACCGGTCCAACACATAAACCTGAGAGAATCTTTCAGGCTTTTAACATATTTTCTGCTCTTAGTTCAGCCAATTTTAATCAAAATGTTATTGTTATTATCACACTTTCTCCTAAGAAAGGTCAATTCAAGCAACGTAGAAATAACTTGTATAAATAAAATAATTATAAATAAGTAGTTTTAAATAATTTAAACTCCTCACAATCCTGTTGAGGCTAATGAAACAATATTTAGAATAGAACCAAAGTCCATCCCTGGGCTAATAAGAGTCATTTCCTCGCTCAAAAGCTCAAAGAGCAGAGGTGCATTTGGTCCTATTAGTGACTTTTAAAGCCCCATTAAGAGTCTGAAATCTATCCATTAAACAGGGACTCAACAGGGAGCGTTGCTGGGCTCCCCGGCCATATTAGTGCACCCACCCTTTAAGGCTGGGGACAAGACAGACTCCGAGAAGTATCCACCACTCCGGATCTTCCCTAAAGTTTCCAAAGTAGCCCAGAAACGGCGCACCACAAAGCTGCCAAACACTTAGAAATGGTGGTTCCACACTTCAGCCAACAACAGCCCAACAGAAACAAACACCTTTTATGTCCTAGGGAACTTAAATAGCTAGTTGGATCAGGACGGCTACGCTAAGCTCTATTTCTTGATTTGAATCATGCATCGTTATGAATCGGCGCCATCTTCACACCTCATTAGTTCTGCTGGAGTGCCACAGGGCTCAATACTGGACCCTGTTTTATTCAGCCTTTATGTCAACAACCTACCAAATGTCTGTAAATATAGAAACGCTGACGACACTGTCGTATAGTGTCATGGCAACTCACAACAGGAAGCTGCTGCAACACTCCTGGGAGCTATGGGGTTAGCATTGGTGGTGCATGAGGGACAGCAACCATCAGTCTTTGTGGGTGGAGGGAGACTTGACGAGATGAACACGGTCCAGGGGAAAAACCTCGATACAGCGTGGTTGCACGTGGCTCAGGTGAACTCCAAAACTTACTCTTTTCCAGCAGAGAGGCCAGAACTGTGTCCAAGTGAGGCTTGAGTTCCTCTTCAGTCAGTTCTGTACTGACTGTGATAGCGTTGAGTGAGGCGCTCAGAGAGTCTGCACACACACAAACACACACAATACCGACAACACTTAACAGACTATAGTCACGGCCTTAATCCTCATTATTACTCATTATTTATTACCACCACCTTCTGCTCATCACATGGTCTCAAGTGTCATGTGACCAGGACGAAATCTAGCTGCATAAAATAGGCTTGAACTGGGTTGTTGTCAATGTAAACACACTCACACACACACACACACACACACCACACACACACACACACACAAGAGCCTATGTAGAAGAGTGAAAGCTCTCCGATGGTAATCACCTATGCTAATCAGCTCAGTTAATCCGTTGTACCTCAGATGAAAATAGCCTGAATGGAGAGGCAGCAGGAGGTAAATATGGAGGTGCTGCTCTGCTTTATTCTACGTTTCTAACGTGCACAGAGCAGAGCAGGATTCAGAATCCAGAAGATCTCCAACCTCCAGCTCGCATCGTTCTCATGCTGGAGGTGAAGACTTCTCAGAATGCTGATGTTCTCATTCCAATACAACCATTAAAGAAATAACCATCCATCCATCCATCCATCTATCCATCTATCCGTCTATCCGTCTATCCATCTGTCTATCTGTCTATCTGTCTATCTATCTATCTATCTATCTATCTATCTATCTATCTATCTATCTATCTATCTATCTATCTATCTATCTATCTATCTATCTATCTATCTATCTATCCCCACATGCACAGTTCCCTTCAAATCAATCATTTACATCATAGATTATGTGATCATGCACACACACACACACACACACACACACACGTGCGTGTTTAAAATGTAGCTACTCACCGATATCTGTCATGGCTGCAGGTCTACAGGCTCTCTGGCTGCTTCATCTGCTCCGTTACGCCCGCCTCCTCTGCGTTTGTGTGGATGTGTGTGTGTCTGCGTTTGTGTGGATGTGTGTGTGTGTCTGCTTGTGTGCTTCTGTGTGTGTGAGAGAGTGAGTGTGTGTGTGTATGTGTGTATGTGTGTGTGCCAGAGGAGGTAGTACAATACCGTTTTAAGGCCAAATATGCCCTGTGTCTCTCAGTGTTTCTTTTAAGCTCATCTCATTTCATTCCTCCAATCCGTTAATCCATGTGTGTGTGTGTGTGTGTGTGTGTGTGTGTGTGTGTGTGGTGTGTGTGTGTGTGTGTGGTGTGTGTGTGTGTGTGTGTGTGTGTAATTGGATGTCACGGTACTCTACCGACTGTTCTTCCTTTGAAATGAGTAAATATTTCCTTTGATTAAACTGACCAACATTAATCAGCAATAACATTAATAATAATAACGTATTCTAACCTCAGAACTGGTTACAGGCAGCTTTTTGTGCTGAATGTGAGGAAAAACAAGAAATCCAGAGTTGCTGTGATCAACAAATGTGGTTGGACAGCGATTTTCGGTGAGGCTGTCAGTGGTTGTAGCTTTAATAACAGTGTTCATAGCAATGGTGTTGTCCGTGTGTGTGTGTGTGTGTGTGTGTGTGTGTGTGTGTGTGTGTGTGAACATGTAACCAGTAATTAAACGGGTGAAGATACATTTAGCTTTTCCACAGGAGTCTGTAGACTTGTGTTTCAGGACTTCCTCCCTGTCCAGAACCAGATCAGATGTTTCATCAGGTGATGATTATCTCTTCTCGGGGTATGTAAGTGGCAGTATCTTATAACATTTTTCAGAAGCTAGCAGCTAGGTCCTGACATTTAAACATATAAAACGTAAATCTGAAGCCTTAGCTTTAAGGCAGAGAGCTTAGCCGGATGTTTGGGTGTTTTGGATGGCGTTAGCATGTATAAATGACTAAAAAATGAATAGAAGTTAATGTTAAGGTTCAAGTATAAGTGTGTGCGTGCGTGCGTGCGTGTGACATGATAACTTTCATTCCATGAATAATTTTGGAGGAAATATTTCCCGCGCTTCTTTATGCGCATTGTTATAACAACAACTGTATAACGGTGAGGATCGGGGGCGTTCCTGTTCCTAAAAAGGGGCGGACCTGTCACGAAAAGAGGGCGGTCTCCTTTGGAAGACGCCAATGAGCCACACAAATACTGACGGCGGACTTGCGTCAACAAGGAACGCCCTGTTTGGACTAAGAGCCAATCACAGCCTCACGTTTGTCCTGGTTTGATGACGTTGTGAGGGAGGAGGAGGAGCCAGAGTGTTGGAAATGGCGGCGCAGGGAGGCGGAATTGTGTTCCAGGAGAAGGTCAGCAGGCTGTTGGCGAGAGGGAACGGGAGGCCGGTGCTGAAACCCAACAAGAAGCTCGTCTTGGGGGACTCGGTGGCGAACCGCAGGCTCGGGAAAGGGGGTAAGAATCGAGTCATTGTCACCCAGCACGTGTAAGGTCCCATAGCAGGTTATTACCCGTGTGGTAACAGTCCCCTCTCCAACCACAACAATAAATTAGAGGGACAGTGGTTCACCTATCCTGCTCTAACCTACCCTAACCTGCTCTAACCTACCATAAACCTACCCTAACCTGCTCTAACATATTCTAGCCTATGCTAAACCTACCCTAACCTGCTCTAACCTACGCTAAACCTGCTCTAACATATTCTAGTCTATGCTAAACCTACTCTAACCTGCTCTAACCTAAGCTAAACCTACCCTAACCTGCTCTAACATATTCTAGCCTATGCTAACCTACCCTAACCTGCTCTAACCTACCCTAACCTGCTCTAACATATTCTAGTCTATGCTAACCTACTCTAACCTGCTCTAACCTAAGCTAAACCTACCCTAACCTGCTCTAACCTACCCTAAACCTGCTCTAACCTACCCCAACCTGCTCTAACCTACCGTTAAACCTACTTTAACATATTCTAGCCTATCCTAAACCTACTCTAACCTACCCCAACCTGCTCTAACCTACCGTTAAACCTACTTTAACCTATTCTAGCCTATGCTAAACCTACTCTAACCTGCTCTAACCTATTCTAGCCTATGCTAAACCTACCCTAACTTACCCTAACCTATTCTAGCCTATGCTAAACCTACTCTAACCTGCTCTAGCCTATCCTAAACCTACCCTAACCTGCTCTAACCTATTCTAGCCTACCCTACACCTACTCTACTCTACCCTAACCTGCTCTCACTCATAGAACCTCGTCTTCACCGCTACCCTTTGGGCCGTTTACCACAGTGCAACAACAGTTGACTAGTTGCCACGGTCAGAGGGGGCAGAGTTGAACTCCCACTCACCTTTTCCAAATGTCAGTATTGGGATTCAGGGACGGCTGTCTGCTGCTAAACTAGTTAAACTAGCGGGAGCTCATTATGGATCTGGAATCATGGACGTTCAGATGTTAAACTACTGCATGTTTTGTGATTCACAGCAGCTGTTGTATTTATTTTTCAGTATGATGGAATTCCCTCTGGTGACCTGCTGGAGCCTGGGTTAGCACTAGGTTACCAGCAGTTACTGGTTGGAAAGCTTCTGTCTGCAGGTCAACCAAGTCTCAATGAGATGTAGCACAAGTGCAGATCAGAGACCTGCTCCAGGTCCAGGGGCTAGAGCGGGACACCTCTGGGCCCATTGTGGCCCAGCTCCAGCGCCGCCTGCTCTTAATAAAACCAAGGGTCGGTCCCCTGGCGCTCTGCCCCCCCCCATAGTGCACGTGCACACTAGGTGACCGCGTGTTGTTTGTTCCGGCCTGAAATGGAGCCCCCCCCATATGGAGGAGGTCATGGCCTGATGGTCTTTGTGGTGTGTTCTCAGAGGCCACCTGTATCACAGAGATGTCCGTCCTGATGGCCTGCTGGAAGCAGAACAACTTTGTGGACAGCCTGTGCTTCAGAGAGATGACGTCCTTTTACACCTGCGTCAACAAGGCTCAGGTGAGTCCCCACTGACCCGGGGCTCCTGCTCCCAGCTTCCTCAGGTCCCAGACCCTGGAGGCCACGACAGGGGCTCATGAGGTGGCCTGAAGCCGATGACGGTTTGTGTAATTATAGTTTGGTTGGTATTGAATAGCATTTATTAAAAGGTGAGATGTGGAACGAGAGGAGGTCTTTAACAAACGAGCCACAACAGTCATCAACCATAGTTGTGTGTTGTTTGATTTCTACTCAAGTTTTTCATGGTTGTCTAATTTCTGATTCGATATAATTAAATTTTGCCACTATTAAGAAACACGTCGTCATCCTATTGATGCTGCTTGATGGGTTAACCAAGTTAAGGCTATAATAAACCCGCTCGAAACGGTTCTGAACCCTGGACCGGGACTGACGTGTCTGTTTTTGACAGGCTGCCGTGAAGAACCAGTCCAGCCTGCAGGGGGGGCGTCTGCCGCCCAAACAAGTCAACACTCTGCTCAAAAGATTCCCCAACGTGACCTCTGAGATCTGACGAGTGGATCTCTGAGGACGGCTGAGTTCTGAGCGTCTGGACCGCTCGGTCCCGAACTGCTGCCACACCCAAAGACTGCTCCTCGTTCCGGACTTTATTTATTGTCACGTTTGTGTTCTCCATGTACGTTGGAATAAGATCCGACTCTTTGTTTGTCCCGAGTTCCCTCTGAAATAGTTAACAAGGTGATGTCTGAGCGTGGCCTCACCTCGGCACGTTAGCTGCGGCGGCTAACGGGCTAGCTGCGGCGGCTAACGGGCTAGCTGCAGCTGCTAACGGGCTAGCTGCGCGGCTAACGGGCTAGCTGCAGCGGCTAACGGGCTAGCTGCGCGGCTAACGGGCTAGCTGCGGTGGCTCATGGGCTAGCTGCGGCGGCTAATGGGCTAGCTGCAGCGGCTAATGGGCTAGCTGTGGCTGCTAACGGGCTAGCTGCGGCGCCTGCCTGGTGGAGCTCCAGAGGGGGGGTGGCCCCCCTGCACGGTCGTCCGGTTTCTGAACCATTACAAGACGGGTCAAAGGTGGACGACGAGGGACGGGCTGGGAAAGCTGAGCGTCATTTCCTAACGGCTGCCTCAAACACAAGGTCTCAGCTCTGCACGCGTAGCGGTCCCAGTCTCCTTCTGCCCCCGCCCTGGGTTCCTGCCCCCGCCCAGAACGTGCACGCTAGGTTGTCCCTGTAGGCAAGTGTGTTGGTGACTGGTGCTAAATGTCCTGGATTGTCCCCCCAGAGCATGGACATGGACCCAGGCATGGACCCAGGCATGGACCCCGGCTCACCTTAGGAGGCTCTGCAGGAGATTGACCGTTCATCCAGATGTGCAGATGTGCAGAGCTCGGAGCATCATTGTCCAAAGGACCGGCAGCCGGAGGACTCGGGACAGGGTCCTTGTATTAACACAGACTCTTCTTTTTCAATAAATGTGTCCAAAGTTCTGTTGTGGCGTTGTCATTCTGGGGTTCTGAGCGCTGGTTGATGGAGAATAAGGTGGAATAACAGGATGGAAATGAAAACCTTTGGAGAATCCAGCACATTATTATGGTTGGACCTTGGGGCCCGGTGAGGCTGAGCCGGTCCTGATGGTGTCATCAGAACCAGGACCAGGGGTGCTGCTAAACAGGCAATGATGTCACTTCCACGGGGTTCTGGCCCGGACCTTCAGCCCAAGATTCCGTTTGAGGTAACAGCCTGTCAGGGTAATAACCTGTCAGGGTAACAGCCTGTCAGGGTAACAGCCTGTCAGGGTACCAACCTGTCAGGGTAACAGCCTGTCAGGGTAATAACCTGTCAGGGTAACAGCCTGTCAGGGTACCAACCTGTCAGGGTACCAGCCTGTCAGGGTACCAGCCTGTCAGGGTAATAACCTGTCAGGGTACCAGCCTGTCAGGGTAACAGCCTGTCAGGGTAATAACCTGTCAGGGTAACAGCCTGTCAGGGTAACAGCCTGTCAGGGTAATAACCTGTCAGGTACCAGCCTGTCAGGGTAATAACCTGTCAGGGTACCAGCCTGTCAGGGTAACAGGCTGTTATATGGACAGGCTGGTACCCTGACAGGTTATTACCCTGACAGGCTGGTACCCTGACAGGTTATTACCCTGACAGGCTGTTACCCTGACAGGCTGGTACCCTGACGGGTTATTACCCTGACAGGCTGTTACCCTGACAGGTTATTACCCTGACAGGCTGTTACCCTGACAGGTTATTACCCTGACAGGCTGTTACCCTGACAGGCTGGTACCCTGACAGGTTATTACCTGACAGGCTGTTACCCTGACAGGCTGTTACCCTGACAGGTTATTACCCTGACAGGCTGGTACCCTGACAGTTATTACCCTGACAGGCTGGTACCCTGACAGTTATTACCTGACAGGCTGTTACCCTGACAGGCTGGTACCCGACAGGTTATTACCCTGACAGGCTGGTACCCTGACAGGTTATTACCCTAACAGGCTGGTACCCTGACAGGTTATTACCCTGACAGGCTGGTACCCTGACAGGTTATTACCCTAACAGGCTGGTACCCTGACAGGTTATTACCCTGACGGGTTATTACCCTGACAGGTTGTTTTATGGATTATATTGATCATTTGGAGGCTGCTTGCATCACTAGACAGCGCTGATCAGGCAGCACCATCAGACACATCACACCCAGACATGCCGAGTGTTGTTGTTGTTGTTGTTGTCAACAAGGCCCGGTATCGGCACCATGGTGACAGTACCGCTGGACAGAACCCCCCCCCCCCCCCCCCCCCCCCCCCCCGGGCGCTAAAGATGGATACTCGAACTCTGATTAGCAGCTCATCCTTTATTGCCAAGTCCTTCTGAGGAGTCCTCGGAACGGGAGGTGATCGCGTGCCGATCCCGCCGCGTGCTGCACACCAGCCGCTGAAGCCGGAAGCTGTGATCAGCTGATGGAGGAGGTGCGCTAGCAGAGGTGAGACACCTTCAGCCGGCAAAGCGACCGTAAAAACGGACAAAAATCGGGCTTCCGCGTGGCATGTCAGGTAGAAACGGCAGTATCTATCGGCCAAGGCGCTGACGGCCGGGGGGCAGGACAACTATGGACGGATGAGACTTTGTCGAGCAGGCGGTTGTCTTTGAGCAGCTGTTAGCATTAGCAGAGCTCGGATACAAAGAACGGAAAACACTCGGCTAGAAGCGCGGATCCCCGGCGGTGCGCGGCTTTACACGGGCTGACAAATGTCCACAACAGTGCAGGGAGAGTCCGGGAAGGCAACCGCGAAGCTCACGGCGCTGGTTCATGGAGAGAAATAGCGAAGAGTTCGAGTTAGCAGCGCACGGTTAGCTTCGGTGGCTAGAGGAAGCTAACGCGCAGCCCTCAGAAGCTAACCCGAAGTGAGCGGACCTGTTGTTGACTTCAGCTACATTTTAGCACAATCTTAAGCACCTTCGGTCGATGACAGCTTTTTATTCCCACTATGCAGCTATCGAGAAAGTTAGCCGTCAACCTGCCGCGGCTCGTCAGCTCGTTTAGCGGGGAGAGGAGAGGCTAAAGACGGCTTGGGAACGCGGCGAGCTCTCGTCAGGCGTCCACTCCGCTACCGCATCCTAATCTCGGGTAATCCACGGGAATACCCCGCGATGGCCGGAACACAGCCTCCCTGGCGGAATTAAACCGCACTTAATGACGTCACGGCGGCTCTGTGCGGTTCATTATCGGCTCGAGCGTTTTTGGAAGCAACATTGAGTCCGTTCGGGAGCGACGGGAATGACGCCCGGACGCCCGTAGACGCTGCAGTGTAGCTGTGTTGTGCAGCAGCAGCAGCTGTGTGTGTGTGCGTGCGTGCGTGCGTGCGTGCGTGAGCGTGCGTGAGGGCCCAGCGGTAAGCCTCTCAGCTGTGTGTCTCCCCTCCCCCAGCACAACTCCTCACTTTTCCCGACTATCGGGCACTTTTGTGTGTTCGGTCCGTCGCTTTCGCCTCTCGGAAAAGGCTGAAACCCGCTGGAAACGTGGATGTGATGGAACTTATGTTCGCCGAGTGGGAGGACGGGGAGAGGTTCTCCTTCGAAGACTCGGACCGGTTCGAGGAAGACTCCCTGTGCTCGTTCATCTCCGAGGCCGAGAGTCTGTGTCAGAACTGGCGAGGCTGGAGGAAGCAGTCCGCTGGACCCAACTCCCCGACCGTCCGGAACAAAGGTAGGACCTCCGGGCCCGAGCATCAGCACCTGTTGATCCGAACCCGCCTCTGTCTCCGGGTCACCTTCTGAAGGTCCTTGTGAAGGGCTAAACCCGGAGCAGGGCTGTTATCGGACCGAGACGTGAGAAGGTTCCGTTGGAAAATGATTCTAGAATTCCAAAGCTGTTGAAATGCCGACCAGACACTAATAATTCCTCCGGTTAAAGAAAAGAGTCAGTTTCTCTCTCTGGGTCAGAAACAGGGTCCCTGGAGGTGGTGGTTCTAGCTGTGGTTCTAGCTGTGGGCCTCGCTCCGTCCCCCTTTAGGGGGGAGGGACGCTAGTTTGGTGCTGGAGCTGATTTGGAGCTGCCTTGCTCCTGGGCTAGGGTTAGGGTTAGGGCTCTGGGAACGTCTGACAGCAGCCCAGACTGGCTGGAATGGTGGCGGTGGACCCCCCAGGCCAGGCCAGCCCCCGCTGCCTTTATCTGGTGGGGGTGGGGGGGGGGGGGGGTTAGGCGAACCCTAACCCTGAGATCAAGAGTGTCTCCAGGAGAGTTGCAGGAAGCCGCGGTCGGACTCCCAAACCGGCGGCTTCATGCAACATTCAGCCTTGAACAGGAGGAAACCTGTAGCAGAACCAGCCTGATGACTGACTGGGGGAGGGGGCATCATACAGAACAACCACAGTGTTGCACTGACTGTGGGTAAAGACACTGGCTGCAACTAGTTCTAGTTAGTGGTCGAGGTGAAAACTTTAACCTTAAATACAGGTGCTCCAGGGTCCTTGGGTGTGAGTCCAGGTCCAGTTCAGTGACCCCCTCACTTCCTGGTCCACACCTTTTGGTCCGTCTCAAATTGGTCCCCCCCATAGCCCCCCCGATCTGAACCGCCCTCATCACTGAGGGCCTGGTCACCCTTCACACCCTCTCCACCACTCCATGTGACCGCCATCAGGCACACCCTCAGGCCAGAACCACCGGCACACAACATTGACAACAAATGTTTCATTCCCCCTACCAGAACCACTGGGAACAACAGGAAGTGTTCAGGAGTGGTTCTGATGTGGGTCAGGATTGGTTCTGATGCGGGTCAGGAGTGGTTCTGATGCGGTTCTGATGCCTGTTTTTCTGTGATGACTTTGAACTGTTCAGAAAGTTGTAAATATGTCTGTTGACCTCTGCCCTGTTTAGGGCACAAAGTGAAGTCTACCCACCCCTCCCTCTACCCCTCCACCCGTTCACCCCCATCCACCCCTCTACCCCTCTACCCCTCCCTCCACCCCTCCACTCACCCTTCCCTCTACCCCTCCACCCCACCCCCCCTCCACCCCTCCCTCCACCCCCCCTCCACTCACCCTTCCCTCTACCCCTCCACCCCTCCACCCCTCCACCCCACCCCCCCTCCACTCACCCTTCCCTCTACCCCTCCACCCCACCCCCCCTCCACCCCTCCACCCCCCCCCCCCTCCACCCCTCCACCCCTCCCTCTACCTCTCCACCTGTCCACTCCCTATCCACCCATCCACCCCCCCCTCCATCCCTCCACCCCCCTCCCTCCACCTCTCCAAGACCTCCTGATGGTGTCAGATTCCTGCCCAACCTTCCTCTTTGCCTCTTTGCTTGTGTCCCTCAGATGGTCACGTGATCCCACTGGTGGAGTTGTCAGCCAAGCAGGTGGCGTTCCACATCCCGTTTGAGGTGGTGGAGAAGGTCTACCCCCCTGTCCCAGAGCAGCTGCAGCTCCGCATCGCCTACTGGAGCTTCCCAGAGAATGAGGAGGACATCAGGTGAGAGCTCTTCTGTAGCTTCAGGTCTCAGCTCCTGTGATGAAGCTGAGGGTTCAGGTGTCTGCAGCACCTTTTCCTAAAATCAGGAGAACATGCTTCCATAAGGAACCCATGCAGCTCTTTCCAGATGTGGGGTCCTCGACATGCAATGCAGCCTGGCTGATGCTCAGATCCTTCAGGTGGTGGGAAGCTGCTTCTGGCCTGAATAGAGCAGCTGAGAGTTGTTCCCTAATGTTCATTGAAGCCCATCCTGGTCCCAACCAACCCTCAGGACCAGGAATGCTACTCAAGCTGGAAGCTTCTGAAGGTGCTCTGGCTGTGCACGTGTGTGCATGAACTCTACACAGCTAGCATCTACACGCTGATCCAACAACCTTCGGAGGAGCTGCAGTGACTCAAGGATACTTGAGCTGCGACCACAGACGCCCGCGGCCGCAGAAGGCCCTTCCTGTCTCTGGACCTCCTGTCTCTGGACCTCCGGTCTCTGGACCTCCTGTCTCTGGACCTCCTGTCTCTGGACCTCCGGTCTCTGGACCTCCGGTCTCTGGACCTCCGGTCTCTGGACCTCCTGTCTCTGGACCTCCGGTCTCTGGACCTGCGGTCTCTGGACCTCCTGTCTCTGGACCTCCTGTCTCTGGACCTCCGGTCTCTGGACCTCTCCGGTCTCTGGACCTCCATCCCTGGACCTCCTATCCCTGGACCTCCTGTCTCTGGACCTCCTGTCTCTGGACCTCCGGTCTCTGGACCTCCGGTCTCTGGACCTCCTGTCTTCCTCCCACAGCTGCTCCACTGCTACATGTTCCATTCTGAACTCCTCCAGCCAAAGACCTCAGCACCACTTGGGCTGTGTCCTTGTGTTCTGCTGCCCCATGTGCACGCACACACCAACTGGCTGGTAAACGGGTCCTGCATAAGTGCAGGTACCATCCCCAGAACCATCATGGACAGCAGGTGGTCATAAAGCCCATCAGGAGGTCTTCCTGTCCAAGAGTGAGGCCATCGTGTCCTGCATGTCAGAGGGTCGTGGGGCTGAAACCCATGTCCTCCTCTGCTGTAGGGTATATAAACCCATGTCCTCCTCTGCTGTAGGGTATATAAACCCATGTCCTCCTCTGCTGTAGGGTATATAAACCCATGTCCTCCTCTGCTCTAGGGTATATAAACCCATGTCCTCCTCTGCTGTAGGGAATATAAACCCATGTCATCCTCTGCTCTAGGGTATATAAACCCATGTCCTCCTCTGCTGTAGGGTATATAAACCCATGTCCTCTGCTCTAGGGTATATAACCCATGTCCTCCTCTGCTCTAGGGTATATAAACCCATGTCCTCCTCTGCTGTAGGGTATATAAACCCATGTCCTCTGCTCTAGGATATATAAACCCATGTCCTCCTGCTCTAGGTATATAAACCCATGTCCTCCTCTGCTGTAGGGTATATAAACCATGTCCTCTGCTCTAGGATATATAAACCCATGTCCTCCTCTGCTCTAGGGTATATAAACCCATGTCCTCCTCTGCTGTAGGGCATATAAACCCATGTCCTCTTGCTCTAGTATATAAACCCATGTCCTCCTCTGCTCTAGGGTATATAAACCCATGTCCTCCTCTGCTGTAGGGTATATAAACCCATGTCCTCCTCTGCTCTAGGGTATATAAACCCATGTCCTCTGCTGTAGGATATATAAACCCATGTCCTCTGCTGTAGGGTATATAAACCCATGTCCTCTGCTGTAGGATATATAAACCCATGTCCTCCTCTGCTGTAGGGTATATAAACCCATGTCCTCTGCTCTAGGGTATATAAACCCATGTCCTCCTCTGCTGTAGGGTATATAAACCCATGTCCTCCTCTGCTCTAGGGTATATAACCCATGTCCTCCTCTGCTGTAGGGTATATAAACCCATGTCCTCTGCTGTAGGATATATAAACCCATGTCCTCCTCTGCTGTAGGGTATATAAACCCATGTCCTCCTCTTCTGATCTAGGATATATAAACCCATGTCCTCCTCTGCTGTAGGTTGTATTCCTGCCTGGCTAATGGGAGCCCAGACGAGTTCCAACGTGGAGAGCAGCTTTACAGGATCCGAGCAGTCAAAGACCCCCTTCAGATCGGTAGGTCTAAAGTCGTCTCATGTCTGAACCTCCTGACAGGTGCGTCCACCTTTCCCCACGCCCAGCCCCAGACTAACCGCAGCCCCGGGCTAACTATGTTCCCAGGCTAACTCCAGCCCCAGACTAACCCCAGCCCCAGGCTAACTATGTTCCCGGGCTAACTCCAGCCCCAGGCTAACTATGTTCCCGGGCTAACTCCAGCCCCAGGCTAACTATGTTCCCGCCTAACCCCAGCCCCAGGCTAACTATGTTCCCAGGCTAACTCCAGCCCCAGACTAACCCCAGCCCCAGGCTAACTATGTTCCCAGGCTAACCCCAGCCCCAGGCTAACTATGTTCCCAGGCTAACTATGTTCCTGGGCTAACCCCAGCCCCAGGCTAACTATGTTCCTGGGCTAACCCCAGCCCCAGGCTAACTATGTTCCTGGGCTAACCCCAGCCCTAGGCTAACTATGTTCCTGGGCTAGCCCCAGGCTAACTATGTTCCCGGGCTAACTCCAGCCCCGGGCTAATTATGTTCCCGGGCTAACTCCAGCCCCAGGCTAACTATGTTCCCGGCCTAACCCCAGCCCCGGGCTAACCCCAGCCCCAGGCTAACCCCAGCCCCGGGCTAACTCCAGCCCCGGGCTAACTATGTTCCCGGCCTAACCCCAGCCCCGGCCTAACCCCAGCCCCGGCTAACTCCAGCCCCGGCTAACTCCAGCCCCGGGCTAACTCCAGCCCCGGGCTACCCCAGCCCCGGGCTAACCCCAGCCCCGGCCTAACCCCAGCCCCGGGCTAACCCCAGCCCCGGGCTAACCCCAGCCCCGGGCTAACCCCAGCCCCGGGCTAACCCCAGCCCCGGGCTAACTCCAGCCCCGGGCTAACTATGTTCCCGCCTAACCCCAGCCCCAGGCTAACCCCAGCCCCGGGCTAACTCCAGCCCCGGGCTAACTATGTTCCCGGCCTAACCCCAGCCCCGGGCTAACCCCAGCCCCGGCCTAACCCCAGCCCCGGCCTAACTCCAGCCCCAGGCTAACCCCAGCCCCGGGCTAACCCCAGCCCCGGGCTAACCCCAGCCCCGGCTAACCCCAGCCCCGGGCTAACCCCAGCCCCGGGCTAACTCCAGCCCCGGCTAACCCCAGCCCCGGGCTAACCCCAGCCCTGGGCTAACCCCAGCCCCGGGCTAACTCCAGCCCTGGGCTAACCCCAGCCCCGGGCTAACCCCAGCCCCGGGCTAACTCCAGCCCTGGGCTAACCCCAGCCCCGGGCTAACTATGTTCCCGGCCTAACCCCAGCCCCGGGCTAACTATGTTCCCGGCCTAACTCCAGCCCCGGGCTAACCCCAGCCCCGGGCTAACTATGTTCCCGGCCTAACCCCAGCCCCGGGCTAACCCCAGCCCCGGGCTAACTATGTTCCCGCCTAACCCCAGCCCCGGGCTAACCCCAGCCCCGGGCTAACTATGTTCCCGGGCTAACTCCAGCCCCGGGCTAACTCCAGCCCCGGGCTAACTCCACCCCGGCTAACTATGTTCCCGGCCTAACCCCAGCCCCGGGCTAACCCCAGCCCCGGGCTAACTATGTTCCCGGCCTAACCCCAGCCCCGGCCTAACCCCAGCTCCGGGCTAACCCCAGCCCCGGGCTAACCCCAGCCCCGGGCTAACCCCAGCCCCGGGCTAACCCCAGCCCCGGCTAACCCCAGCCCCGGGCTAACTCCAGCCCCGGGCTAACTCCACCCCGGCTAACCCCAGCCCCGGGCTACCCCAGCCCCGGGCTAACTCCAGTCCAGTCCAGTGCTGTGCTGCTAAGCAACACTTGTGTTTGATGTGGGCAGGTTTCCATCTCAGCGCCACCGTGGTGACCAACCAGTCGGGCCAGTCCAAAGGAGCGTACAACGTGGCAGTCATGTTCGACCGCTGCCGCATCACGTCCTGCAGCTGCACCTGCGGCGCCGGGGCCAAATGGTGCGCCCACGTGGTGGCCCTCTGCCTCTTCCGGATCCATAACGTGAGCAAGTGTTGGTCGGCGGAGGTCAGTGCTGCGCCTGCGGCGTTGCTCATGAAGGTGTGTGTGTCCAGGCTTCAGCGGTGTGTCTGAGGGCTCCGGTCTCCGAGTCCCTGTCCCGGCTGCAGAGAGACCAGCTCCAGAAGTTTGCTCAGTACCTCATCAGTGAGCTGCCACAGCAGGTGACGTCCACGCCACATGTCCACGTGTCCACATTCCCCGTCCTCTGGATCCAGGGGACGGTCCTAATCCGCTCTGCCTCCACAGATCCTGCCCACGGCCCAGCGGCTGCTGGACGAGCTGCTGTCCTCCCAGTCCACCGCCATCAACACTGTGTGTGGAGCTCCAGGTAGGCGGCGCCACCTCTGGGTCAGACCGGTGTGGAGGTGGAGCTGGGGGTTGTTGGGACGACTCTCAGCAGATGTCTGTGCTTCCCCCCAGACCCCACCGCGGGCCCGTCCGCCTCGGACCAGAGCACCTGGTACCTGGACGAGTCCACGCTCAGCGACAACATCAAGAAGACGCTGCACAAATTTTGTGGCCCCTCACCTGTTGTGTTCAGGTAAGAAGCTGAAGGCCTCGGCCCGTTGAATGGATGCGGGAGCTGCTCGCGCACGTGTGACCTGTGCCACGTGCACGGCCGTGGAACCCTCTTGATGTGTTCTGCTGGCGGTGAATGGTTCTGAAACCAGATCTCGTTTGGCAGTGACGTGAACTCCATGTACCTGTCGTCCACCGAGCCGCCCGCCGCCGCCGAGTGGGCGTGTCTCCTGCGACCTTTAAGAGGGCGTGAGCCAGAGGGCATCTGGAACCTTCTGTCCATCGTCAGGGAGATGTTCAAAAGACGAGACAGCAACGCGGCGCCGCTGCTGGAGATCCTGACCGAGCAGTGTCTCACCTACGAGCAGGTAGGGGAGGGGCCACTTCTAGCGCTGGTGCTTGGGTCCAGACCCACCAGAACATTCCCGACCATTTAGACGGTTTTATTTCAGTCCCTTTTCAAACGAGTCCTGCCTAGCTAACCAGCTAACCAGCTAACCAGCTAACCACCCAGCCTTCGGGGGCCCAGCTCCCATCACTCACCTTGGACCAGTTTGCTTTTGGACCCACTCCAAGGGTTACTGAGCAGGAGCACGCATGCGTAGCGGTTCCGTGTCGGACGTCCTTGTTCTATAACCACGTGTCTCTGGACAGATCATCAGCTGGTGGTACAGCGTTCGGACCTCGGCCTCCCACAGCAGCGCCAGTGGTCACACTGGGCGGGGCAACGGCCAGTCGGAGGTGGCCGCTCACGCCTGTGCCAGCATGTGTGATGAGATGGTGGTGCTCTGGAGACTGGCGGTGCTGGACCCCACCATGAGTCCCGGCAGGTGAGCTGTCCGTCTCTGCAGGTGGAATGTCCTGCTCCTGGTTCCCTCGCCTGCGGCCTGCTCAGGATCGGTCTCCGTGCTCTCTTCCAGGCGTCTGGAGTTGGCGGGCCATCTGAAGCAGTGGCATCTGAAGGTCATCGAGATCGTGAAGAGGGGGCAGCATCGCAAGTCCTTGGACAAGCTGTTCCAGGGCTTCAAACCTGCCGTGGAGTCCTGCTACTTCAACTGGGAGGTTGCGTACCCCCTGGACGGCATCACCTACTGCAGCGCCGATAAAAAGAGCTCCACCTTCTGCTGGTCCAGGGCGGTCCAGCTGCAGAGAGGGGCCAAAGGTGCTGCGGGGCTCATGGGAGAAGGTTCCGACTCAGGGGGCGCTGCCCGAGCTGAAGGCTTTTCTGGGGGCGATTATAAAGGCAGGGGAGGCACTTACGCCTCCCAGCAAGAGGTGGCGGTGCGACCCAAGGAGACCAAACGCAAGGGTCTGTCCATGAGCGGCGGAGGAGGGGTGCTGGTCCGGCTGGGTGGCACCATGTCTCTGACCCTAGAGGATGCAGGAGCAAAGTGCATGTACAAAGGTCCCAGCCCATCATTCGGAGGAAAGATGAAACTGCCCCAGGGGGGCGGTAAGGGGTCCTCCGCCGCAGGTCCTGGAGGGGCCATGGCCCTGGCTGGGGCTAAACATAGCAGCACCAAGAGGAGGACAGCAGCGAGGACAGCTCTCTGGAGCCGGACCTGGCTGAGCTCAGCCTGGACGACGGCTCCAGCCTGGCTCTGGGCGCCGAAGCCAGTAACACCTTCGAGTTTCTCCCCCCCCCCACCAGAGATGCTGCCCTCTCTGAGTCCTCTGCTGCGAGACTCCCATAAACACGGCTGCAACGGTGGGGGCAGCAAGATGTTTGACACCAAATGTGCTGGACACTCCCCGCCCACGCTCCCTCCTGCTGAGCCACATCCTCCCAGCTTCCATCCCAAGAGGCCGTCGGGAGCGCGGGAGCACGCCTGCCGCTGCGGAGAAGGAGGCTGACCTGGAGGAGGTGCCTGCCGAGAGCAGAGAGGAGGACCTGGACTCCACCTCCACCTCCACAGCACGCTCCAGCACCACGGAGAAGTTTGCTAAGCCCGCGTCCAACTACGAGCAGGTCCCAGTAGGCAGCAGGCCAGAAGCTGGACCAGCTAACAAAAGCAAGGAGCTGCAGGAGGAGCTGCAGGAGGAGGCTGCAGGAGCAGCTGCAGGAGGAGCTGCAGGAGCAGCTGCAGAGGAAGGGGTTGAAGAAGCCGTGGAAGAGGAGGTTGTGGGTGAGGATGACTACCAGGCGTACTATGTGGGTGTGGCCTCAGAAGAGGGCGTGGACCGACAGATGGCTGACAGCCTTCATCAGGAGGAGGAGCCAGACATCTTTGCTGGAATTAAGCCACTGGAGCAAGAGAACCGCATGGAGGTGAGGAAAGGTTCAGCCCTGGGGTTTAGGTGAGACCTCCTTGAGTTCTGAGCACGCTGTCTTTAAACCAGGTTCTGTTCGCGTGTGCTGAGGCGCTTCACGCTCACGGCTACAGCAACGAAGCGTGTCGGCTGGCGGTGGAGCTGGCCAGAGACCTGCTGGCTAATCCGCCAGACCTGAAGGTGGAGCAACCTCAGACTAAGGTAGGTCACTGCACGCCGTCTGAAACCCCGGGACCTCCTTCTGATCGACCTGCTGGGTTTAGGGGAAGAAGAGCAAAGTGTCCACCACCCGGCAGACTCAGGTAGCCACCAACACTCTATCAAAGGCTGCGTTCTTCCTCACCGTCCTCAGCGAGCGCACGGAGCTCCACAACCTGGCCTTCAACACCGGCATGTTCTCCCTGGAACTCCAGAGACCACCAGCATCCACCAAAGCTCTGGAGGTACACACACGAGCTTCCCCGCTGCCCCCCACCCTTCTCAGGCTAACGCTAACAGAACGCGCGGGCCGTATGCTCTTGGGCCGGCAGGTGAAGCTGGCCTACCAGGAATCGGAGGTGGTGGCCCTGTTAAAGAAGATTCCTCTGGGGGTGGTGGAGATGTCGGCCATCAGGGAGCGAGCGGAGCAGCTCCGAGACGGGAGCTTCTGTGATTATAGACCGGTGCTGCCTCTCATGCTGGCCAGCTTCATCTTTGATGTTCTCTGCACACCAGGTACGGCCTTTGTTCACGCCTCGTTAGCTCAGGTGCTGGCTAGCCTCATGCACATTTCTGCTCTGCTACCTTTCAAGGGCTTTTTAACGCCCCTCTTCCATATCCCCGGGCAGTTGTATCACCAACAGGTTCTCGTCCACCGAGCCGAAACCGCAATACTGAAATGCCCGGTGATGAGGAGCTTGGGTTTGAGGCCGCTGTCGCTGCTCTTGGTGAGGACGGGTCCTGCGTTTTGATCCAGCTGTGTCGTCCAGGACTAGACCAGGGTTCATGCTGTGTGTGCAGGTATGAAGACCACTGTGAGTGAAGCAGAACATCCGCTCCTCTGTGAAGGCACCAGGAGGGTGAAAGGGGACCTGGCCTTGGCTCTGATGATCACCTACAAGGACGACCAGTGCAAGCTGAAGAAGGTAAAGCACAGCTGCTCCCTCTGGGCCCCACATGTGGGGAGATCAGCAGCAGGAGGGGGGCAGTGGTGGTCCACATCCAGGATCAGCCTCGCTGAGCAGTTAGCAAACATGTCAGTCAGTGCGTTAGCGTTAGCCGGACGCAGGATGATGACATCATTCAGGTCCCTCGAACGTTTATACCGTGGATCTCCTGAGCAACGGCAGCGTGAGCCTGGTCACACTCCTTTCCAGCACTCTCTGCTCCCTCCCTCCATCCTCCTCCCCCCTCCCTCCATCCTCCCTCCTCTCTCCATCCTCCC
>NW_026621884.1:0-87167 GCF_003711565.1 Takifugu flavidus | reverse complement strand
TAGGGCACGTTTGTGCGTGATATCACTCCGTGTCTGCGCAACGACAACAACCTCCTATCTTTAGTATTGCTGCGCCAACTGGTGGTCTTTTGGGTTGAGGATAGCAGTGATCTATATGTACCTATATGTAGCTATCGCGTCATTGGCCTCCACTCCAGCCACTCCTGGTAGTTCCTCAAAAACACTGAGTTTCTAGTGGATGCACAATCTGTGGAAGCCAACATAGAAATTTCTGAAGAGCCAAAGTTCTTGCAACAAAAATATAGTCCCCAATTAGGTTGTTTTGTTATCACACGACCCCGTCCCCATTATCTTAACAGAATATAAAAGAATGAGTGGAGACAGAAGAGAGAATGAGACGTTTTTGGCACGTGTCGCTCTTGATTTTGTGTTTATTTTTGCAGTAAACTTAAAGGAGGCCTTTTCACTTTATGTTTGATTCCATTTACTAGTTCCCACATTTATTATTTGTTTTATTAGATTGCAATAAATCATATAACATTTAACAGATTGACTAAAGTCAAACGACCTGCGGTTCCCACCGATAGCCGTCATTCTGATGGGTTTTTGCTGGCTGCAGCTGAAATATTCCAATGCTCCATGTCACAGAGACAGTAAATACTAAACCCTAAAGATTCTGAAGGCACGATGTAAAATAGTAACGTATAATACAGACATTTGAAGAGACATTAAGAGAATGTTTTCATGCTTATAAGAGTGGCCGAGGAGCCATTTTGAACTTTATAAAGATGCATTGTGTGATACCAGGAACTAATTTAACTTCAAGGCGAAGCTGCTTCTGCTTTGTCGACCATCGACTGATCTCCTGAAAGTCCACCACCGCTTTTTAAAAACTGAATTTTTCATCTATGGACGGAGTAGACGGCAGATGTTTCCACAGATGCTCTTCACCAGTGGTCAGTGAGTGATGCAGCAGATGAGCGGGAGTTGACTGGCTTCAACCAGCTACTGTCTCAATGTCTCCAGCCCATAGTGTGGATTCTCTACGAGATCAGACAGCAGCTTCACTCCTGAATCCTGCAGCTGGTTCTGTCTCAGGTCCAGTTCTCTGAGATGGGAGGGATTGGACCTCAGCGCCGAGGCCAGAGAGTCACAGCTGATCTTTGATAAGCTGCAGCTCCTTAATCTAAATACAGAAGGGAAACTTTTTAAGGTTATAAGTGAAACCAGTATTAATCTGAAAGGTTAATCAAAGGCATGATGTGTAAATATTTAATTTAGTTTACAGGTTAAAAATGATAGTAATATGTGATTACCACAATTCCAACCTCTCAGGTTTCACACTGTTCCAAAGGAGAATATATATTGTTCTGGCCCTCACTCTTCCCAGGTTCTCCCACCTCTTTCCCTCCCATCTCATCATGGAGATCCATCTCACCTGTGGCTCATCTTTAAAGGCACAACGGCCCTGTTTCCGACCCACACCTCGTTTCCCTGTACTCCACTCACATACATGGGGGACATTGAGTGAACTACGTCGTGCACTCAATTTAAAGTTAGTATTGGACATGGCGGCACATTTACGGATACTTACGGTACATAATATAAGTGGTCGGGGTGGCAAGTGTCCTAATTATGTAACGCCGTGGAAATGGCGGGGTTAATTTATTTTAAAATCAAAATACATTCACGCGTCATTTTATGAAAATGCAATATTTTACTTAAATTAACTTTATATAATAAAATGAAATTTATGTCAATAATAATACAATAATAATTACTTATTACCTAAAATAACTCGTGTCCCTTGACATTTTCAAGCCAAGATGGGATGGAACTTCTCAAGTCATATTCTGCTGTAGTGAAAACATTTAATAAACAATTTTTCATCAAAAAATGGATCAAAGCTACTTTTCATCTTTGTAAATATTCTTTTACTGAGATTCTGTCGCCTGGTGAGGAACAGACAATTCTGAAGAAAAATTTTAAGTGAGGGGGGGGGCTCAGTGAAGATTGATTGATATTTTTTTTTACACATTTATGTTGTAATATTTTAAGATGATCATATTGGACCCCTACTGAAAAAAAATTTCTTATTTCCAAAAATTTCATATATCAAACCGCACAGTAGAAATTACGTTAAAAATGTATCCCATCAGCCTTTACGGCTGGGGCTAGGGTGGATACATTTTCCAAGTTACGGTGCTCACTTGTACTTTTCGCAGTGCATTGTGGGATACATTGAGTGCACTACATAGGGTACAGCGATGCTCACTAACAATTCGGACACTATTGCAAAATGGCGTCCACACTATTGAGTGCACTGTGTAGGGTACAGGGGGTGGTTTCAGAAACAGCCAACCTGTCTTAGATGACTTCCTGTCTCCCTCACCATCTCCCTCCTCGTTGGCTGTGTCTACCAGGCACCACCCTCACATAGTTTTGTCTAATTTTGGTTACCATCTGTCGGCTTTTTCATTGTCCTTAAATCAAATTATCATGAATAAGTGGTCCCCGTGTGGCCCTCCCTCCTGAAGGAACTGGGCACAACACACACACTCAGAAAGTGTGAGGACCCTCGGATGGAATAATGGACATTTTTGAGAATGGTGTTTACCTCAGAGTTTCCAGTCGGCAGTTTGGAAAGTGGAGAAAACCACAGAGCAGCTTCACCCCTGAATCCTCTAGAAAGTTGGAGTTCAGCTCCAGAACCCTCAGATGGGAGGGATTGGACCTCAGCGCCGAGGCCAGAGAGTCACAGCTGATCTCTGATAACTGCAGTCAATCAAACTAAAAAATGCAGGATAAGGTTATACGGTGCAGGTCTGCATGTTATCTGCGTCAGTACTAAACCTACGTTAGTCTTCTAGTTGGGTCATACCTGAATTCACGATATTGCTAGAAGTTTTTTAATAAATAAATAAATTTGGTGCATCACACAGCAGTATTGATAACAGCCTCACTTCACACATCTTAGCAGCTGGTATATAGGTAGAAAAAGGAAGACTGACCTGAGCGTCTCCAGTTACAGTTTGGACTCTCCAGTCCAGAACAGAGCCGCTTCACTCCTGGATCCTTCAGCTGGTTCTCACTCAGCTCCAGAACCCTCAGATGGGAGAGGTTGGACCTCAGCGCCGAGGCCAGAGAGTCACAGCTGGTCTCTGATAACCTGCAGTCCTTTAATCTGAATGACAGATAAAAGATGCCATTTTACAGTTCTTGCACACACAGTCATCATTAGTGTTGGTTCATAAAAGCTGACAGTTTCTTCTCTTCTGCCACCATAAACCAGATCAGCTTTCAGTCTTTTTCATTTCAGTATTTAATTCACTGCATACCTGAGAGTCTCCAGCTTACAGAGAGGATCCTGGAGAAAACCACAGAGCAGCTTCACTCCTGGATCCTTCAGCTGGTTCTCACTCAGCTCCAGAACCCTCAGATGGGAGGGATTGGACCTCAGCGCCGAGGCCAGAGAGTCACAGCTGATCTCTGATAAACTGCAGTCCTTTAATCTAAAAACCACAATAAATCCATTGTTTCAGTCAGACGTGTTCAGATTTTGCTTTGCTTAGTTACAAATAAATCTGCTTGGAATCTTTGTAGATGAATGAAATACGGACTTTAGACACAGCTGAACTGACCTGAGAGTCTCCAGCTACAGTTTAGACTCTCCAGTCCAGAACAGAGCAGCTTCACCCCTGAAACCTCTAGACTGTTGGAGTTCAGGTCCAGAACCCTCAGATGGGAGGGATTGGACCTCAGCGCCGAGGCCAGAGAGTCACAGCTGATCTCTGACAAACTGCAGTCAATCAAACTAAAAAAGAAAAAAGATTAGAAGATCACAACACATAAACACAACAGGTTCTCCGTTCCATCCCGGGGGCCTGTCTATGTGTCATGGCTGGCGGCATCCTGGAGTCAGGAGTGGGAGTTATCGGGGCCATCACACGTCCAGGTCACTACATCCAGGAAAGGCATGAAAGGAGGAGATCTCCCACGTCGGCAATGGATCCTCCTCAACCAGGTTGGCGGCCCTGGTTGAGTCCCCAGCTGATTGCAGGGCCCTAATCAGCATTTAGGGGTTCGGTACCTTGCTCAAGGGTACATTGGCAGTGCTCTGGAGGTGTTCAGGGGCCTGCTCCACTACCAGAACACCATGTTTTGTCCACACCAGGGTTTGACCTGAGAACCCTCTCATCCCAGTCCACAACAGACTATATCAGCTTTGTGTTGATGCAGAACGGGTCCCTGGCTTTGATCTTAAAGCTGCCGACTATTATCTAACCTTATTAGTCCAGCAAATATACGATACTGTGGGTGGATGTCACAGTATGTGCTCTCCGAGTGCTTTTTTACCTACTTCACAATGGGTTTTTCATCCTCATATCTGCTCCCCCCCCTCACCTGTGATGTTCCTCACCCTTTCACCTTGAGTGCTGCTTTCAGAACCTCTGACTGTCCTTTTATTTTCAGTGGACCTTTAGTAATAATCTTTATAAGGAGTAAATCGTACTGTTGAACAAACAAAACATGAATCACCTGAGAGTCTCCAGCTTACAGAGAGGATCCTGCAGAAACCACAGAGCAGCTTCACTGCTGGATCCTTCAGCTGGTTCTCACTCAGGTCCAGAACCCTCAGATGGGAGGGATTGGACCTCAGCGCCGAGGCCAGAGAGTCACAGCTGATCTCTGATAAACTGCAGTCCTTTAATCTAAAAACCACAATAAATCCCATTTGTTTCAGTCAAGACGTGTTCAGATTTTTGCTTTGCTTAGTTACAAATAAATCTGCTTGGATCTTTGTAGATGAGTGAAATACGGACTTTAGACACAGCTGAACTGACCTAGAAGTCTCCAGTTTTACAGTTTGGACTCTCCAGTCCAGAACAGAGCAGCTTCACCCCTGAATCCTCGAGACTGTTGTAGGTCAGTCCAGAACCCTCAGATGGGAGGGATTGGACCTCAGCGCCGAGGCCAGAGAGTCACAGCTGAGCTCTGATAACCTGCAAGTGCCTTAACTGAATAAAGACAAAATACAACAGTCAGATATGAGCAGATATGTTTGAGTCCACACTCGTTTTCTGAAAACTGAACAGGAAAACAGTCGACAGAACATCTGGTGTTTCAGATAGTCCCACCCAAAAATAATCGGTCAAAATGGAGATGTTCTTTAGGAGGTTAAAACAGAACGAGATGGCTTTTAAGAGTTAAATTCCCAGCTGTCGCTGTGAACAAGATGACCTTTACCTTCAGACATGGAATTTAAAGCTTCTACACTGGACAACACGAGAAGAACAAAGGTTCTGGTGAGATCACTCAATGGAGCCTTTTCCACTCATGTCTGCTGTTAACAGCCTGTGTTCTTAATCACATCTGGACTTACACGACCTTCCTGCAGTTCCTCACAGCTGGAATCAGGCGACTTCGTCCCTCCACTGAGGCGTTGTACTGCCTGCAGGTTCAGCTCATCCAGAACCTCCCTGACATCTGCAGCAGTGGCCAGAGCTGAACAGTGGATCTCTGACAGTCTCCTCTCTGATTTCTTCTCTCTGACCTCAGGAACTCTTGGATCTCCTGATGGACTGACTGATCCTTCATCTCCATCAGACAGTGGAAGATGTTGATGCTTCTGTCTGGGGAGATTTCATCACTGTTCTCCTCCTTCAGGTTGTTGAGGACCTTCTGGATGGTTTCTGGGTGGTTCTCCATCTGATCCAACAGTTCACCCAAGATCCTCTGATTGGACTCCAGAGAGAGACCATGAAGGAAGCGAACAAACAAGTCCAGGTGGCCATTTTCACTTTCAAGAGATTTCATTAGTGCTCTCCTGAGGAAGTCATCAAGAGATGTGACTGGATCGTTATCTAACCGAGAAAACCAGCTTGGTTTAGAAGATTTTAGGAACTGATTTATAACCACTGTGTCTTTCCTGGTGTAACGGTGGAACATGTAGACGGCAGCCAGAAACTCCTGAATGCTCAGATGAACAAAGCAGTAGACTGATTTCTGGAAGATCACACTCTCTCTCTTGAAGATCTCTGTACAAACTCCTGAGTACACCGACACCTCAGAGACGTCCAGTCCACATCGCTCCAGGTCTTCTGAGTAGAACATGATGTTTCCTTTCTCCAGATGTTCAAAAGCCAGCTGACCCAACTTCAGAAGGAGTTTTTTATCAGCCTTAGTCAGTTTCCCTGGTCTCTGCTTTCCTCCATACTTCTGCTTCTTCCTCTTTATCTGAACCCTCAGGAAGTGTGAGTAGAGGTCAGTCAGGGTTTTGGGCAGCTCTCCTCTCTGGTCTCTGGTCATCATGTCCTCCAGAACTATAGCAGTGATCCAGCAGAAAACTGGGATCAGACACATGATGTGGAGGCTCCTGGAGGCTTTGATGTGTGAGATGATTCTCTTGGACAGATCTTCATCACTGAACCTCCTCCTGAAGTACTCCTCCTTCTGGGAGTCAGTGAAGCCTCGTACTTCTGTGATCCTGTCAACACACGAGGGAGGAATCTGATGGGCTGCTGCAGGTCTGGAGGTGATCCAGATGAGAGCTGAGGGAAGCAGGTTCCCCTGGATGAGGTTCACCAGGAGCACCTCAACTGACGATACTTGTGTGACATCAGAGATGACCTGATGCTTGTTGAAACCCAGTGAAAATCTGCTTTCATCCAGGCCATCAAAGATGAACAGAAGTTTCCAGACAGTCAGATCTTCTGCTCTGATCTTCTGTAATGTTGGATGGAAAACATGAAGCAGTGAGAGAAGACTGTGCTGCTCATCTGTGATCAAGTTCAGCTCCCTGCATGAGAGCGGAAGCACCAGACTGATGTCTTGGTTCTCCAAACCTTCTGCCCAGTCCAGACTGAACTTCTGCACTGAGAAGGTTTTTCCAATGCCGGCGACACCGTTGGTCAGAACCACTCTGATGTGTCTCTGTTGCTCAGATAAGACTTTGAAGATGTCCTGGCACTTGATTGGAGTGTCCTGGATGTTCTTCTTGGAGGTTCTCTCAAGCTGTCTCACCTCATGTTGTGTGTCCACCTCCTCACTTTGTCCCTCAGTGATGTAGAGCTCAGTGTAGATCTTGTTCAGCAGGGTTCCACTTCCTGCTTCATTAGTTCCTTCAGTCACATGTTCACATCTTCTCTTCAGACTGATCTTATGACCTTCTATCACCTCCTGCAGATCACTTCCTGAACATAAGTAAACCAATGATTTCCATCTATAATAAATCATCAACACAACTACAAATTCATGACATCACAAGTTCAATTTTATATTGAACAGTTTTACTTTGTTTGGGCTTCATTTCAGTATCTCCAGATCTGCTTCCAGATTGTGAACAAGAGGACTCTCCTGGTGGAGCTGCCTGGTCCCAGTTTGATAGGATGTGCTCCCCCCTCTCACTATGAAACACATCTCTATTAGTCCTTTGATTTATAGGATGAAAAAACCTGATCAAGACTCAATATTGTTCCAGCATTTATGTCTGAATTCATCTTTCAGTTTTAAACATGATTCTTGTTTCTAATCAACAATATTCACATTAAGTATGTAACTATATGACTGTCTGAGGTTTAAGTGTTAAACATCTCCAATAATAAACTCACAACCTGCTGCTGTTAATGTGACTAACAGCTGGCACACAAACACATCATCACGCTTTAGTTTTCTTACATTTGGTCTGAACTTCTGAAGTCTATTATTTTATCTTTGGAGTGGTCACTCTTCAGGGACACACAGCTGGACACTGTGGACTCTGCTCTGTCCTCGTCCATCCTGAGGAAACATCAGAAATAGTGATGAGACTGTGATGAAGGTAAATAATCTGTAGAGGTTGTAGTTAAATAATCCCAATTCACTGCATTTTTATCAAACAGGAACATTTCTAATCCATTCTGGATAACAACTGAATCAATAAATCAATGATGTATCTGTATAATTTTCATGTTTTCAGAGTTTAAGCTGCTTTTTTTAACTGTTCCCTGCAGTGAGAAAAGAACTGGCACCTTTTCCAGCCCCTCATCCTGCAGCACTGAATGTGCTCTAAAGTTCTTTCCAGAGCAAACGTCTCTGCACTTGCAGCAACATGTTGTAGTCATGGATCCGTGAGGAGAACCGGATACAGGAAACGCCCCCACTTTGATCCCAAAACCCAACTGGTGGCCAACGGTGGTCCGGCAACGACGGGGATGCTGGTCCATCGGCCCGACAACACTGGTTTTCCACAGGCCAACATGGTGAAAGGACTGTGCACCGTTTCATTTTAAAGACCTGATGAATTTCATTTTTCACGATAGTAGAGGCTAATACCTACAAAATTATGTTTTGTACGGTTGTAAAATGTTCTAAGGCAGAGTTATGTGGTTCAGAAAACCTTACTTTAAAGGTGAGCCTTGAGGTCCAGTACCGAAGGTTTCAGGGCGGTCTTTGGACCTGTCGCTCTTCATGGACACACAGCTGGACACTGTGGACTCTGCTCTCTCTTCCTCTTCCATCACACATTCGCTCATTTTTAAATGTGAGTCTAAACGGTTAAGCAGGAACAGTCTGCTGACACAGAAAATAAGATTAAAGAACATGATTCTCAGTATGAAGACAAGCAGAGGTCTGTCCAATGACGTATTGTCGGCTCATTCACATCAAAATCTATTATATGATGTCACCCTGTACATCATACAGGCCACATATATATTGGAAAAAAGTTTTGGGACATCTTAAAAGTTTACACCATGTTAAATATAAAATAGTTGTGGAAAAAATGTTTCTCCTGGGTGTTTCAAAAGGTGCGGTGGCATTAGACGGACGCACACAAATACAAATTAAATCATTTTTTATCTGGTTATGGTTTACAAGAAAACCTAAATTCTTTCAAGATGTCAGTTCTCAACATTAAATTCAACAAATAAGATGAGAATGCATTCAAAACTAAACAGAAATAAGTCATCACATCATCAAAGTGGGTCAAATGCAGCATCATCTTCTGTCATCTCAGACAGGATTCCAAGAAGAGGATCTTCATTTTCAACAACGCACCTTGACATCTCATCATGGCTCGTCTGTCAGATTACAAGCAGCTTTTTTGATCAGGCGCATCATGTTTCTCACCAACACATGATGGTGCTGGAAAAAACATCTGTAGCCTGACCTAGAGGTCAAAACTCTGCATGGCGTGCACAGCTACTAGTTGCAGCTGGTGGTTGTGGCGGAGGAGATCCCAAACATATCTAGCAAGCTTGTTTTGGAGCAGAGCTTGTCCACCACCTCTGACCCCACTCATCACAGAAGTCCCACCATATCCATGGCCAGGTGTGTTGGCAGCATTGGAGCCAGCCTCAGGAAAAAGGTGTGTCAATATCTCAGAAGTGATGATCAAGTTGACACAACCCAACAGAAGTCAAGCAACCCAACATGCTGAATAGAATAGATGACACACAGCAAAGGGCAAAAAACACCCAATTCTGCTCAGACTAATCTTATCTGACCACATGTACAGGACCAAAAATATGAAAACACCATGGGTTTAGGTTTCGTTTCATTTTCTTGACTGCTTTATTCAAAACAGAACACATTTCATAAATCCATAATAAATTCATATTCCACAAAGAACCAGTTGTTAAAACAATAAAATGGAATGCCTTGATCTCTCCCTCTTTACATACTCTCCTTTTTTAAATAAAGGACTGATTGTCCCCCTGGTGGAGGGACAAAGAGAGGAGGCTAAAACTGTCGCGTTTGTGTCCCTCTTTCCGTGGATTTTTCCACTAACTGCAAATAATATTGTTACTTATTGTGAGTATTAAAATGTGCTTCCTCAACCTCTAAAATGTTGGCTCAGGGTTAGCGGAAAACGCAGTTAGAGGAAACACGCTACAAAGTTTGATCATCCGTCACAACATTCCCGTCGACCAGCCGCAATGTGCCTCCGAAACACGCGCACGCTCATTGCGAACACGCAGCTTATTAAGCCGCATCTCGCAGCGGAACATTGATTCGAGACGACAGCAGTGAAAGAACCAAATGCTACCTGAATATTAGAGGTTTTCCATCAGGGCGCGGTCACTCAGGATGGAGCCCGAAGTTGAGAACTTTCACTTTCGCTTCTTCTTCCTCTACACGTCACGTGTTTGTGGTTGGATCGCGTCATATCCAGCACAAGCGCCTCTCTTCAGAACAATTTGGTCCACGTTTTAACTGAAATACTGGGAAACAACTGGAGTTCGTCTGACAGATGTTCGGTTTTGGGTGCGGAATCAAACTGTCAACTTTTTGATCTGTAGGTGTCACGTTCCAGTCTAGGGTATGGAAATGGAATTCTGAACCAGGGAAAAGTGAAGGTGGCACGAGGAATAACGCAAGATCAATAAGTGAAATATAGATTGAATGACAAAAGTGGGGTTGATACAAAAAGAAGTGAGCAATTAAATTATAAAGTTCCAATTGTGGCGGGGTGGAGAGAGGTGGAACGGTTAACGACCACGCCACCTGGGGAATTTCACCCCAGGAATTAACCGGAAAACAGGCACGCGCAGATAAGGTTCTGTTCCAGAGGCAGAGACAGGATTGAGGGTTAGGCACTACAATTTTATTAAATTAAAACACAAAAATAACTCGGCTGTACAAAAGTCAAACAAAAGGGGTGGACAGGGCTGGGGCCCCACCGGCAGGTAAAACGCAATTAGGGGAGAAACAAACTAAAAACACCCGTGCTACTGCAAACAAAACTACACACGAGGGGTGAGGAAAACGCCCTCCACCAGGGGTTGGGTCCCCGCCGTGGCCCGCAGCACCTGTCCACAAAGAAAAGAGAACAATTAAAGTTCCAGCGGTAACAATTGACGCGACGAGCACACACGCACACACACCTCACACAGACAGGCAAATAAATTGTGACCAACAAGACCACATCAAACAAGAAACGAACAGAACAAAACCTAAAAGAGTAAATGCCAGTTGATACGATTTACACGCACTGTTAAGAGTCTAAAATGAAAGCAACAGCTCCGTGGTCGCCTCGGCGGCACCACTACGTCTCAGCGCCGTCCCCCGAGCGAAGGGGGGCGAGAGAGAGAGCGAGAGCGAACAGGAGAGAGTCCCGAAAGCGGGACCGAGCCAAAGCAGCAGTGGGTCCAGTACGCGAGGAAGTCCGTGCCGACTGTGTTTGGTGGCGCCACCACTCCGTGAAGGGTTCCCGCTGGGGCCACGCGACCCACCGACGCCAGCCGGCAGCCACCTGCAGCAAGAACAGCCCCATTAACGTTTATCGACTGAGTGGGGGAGTCAGTGACGCGCATTGCTGCGCCTTACCTGCCCAGTGCAGACTAGCGCGCGTGCCCTTACGGCAAAGCGTTGTAAAACGGTTTCTGTTGGTCGAACCGCCCAGATAAGCCGCGACCCCGCCGTCCCGTCGAAGGGGGAAAACAACTAAAGCCAGCTGGAGGCAGAGCCTTATATAAACCTTTTCTCCCCACCCACCAATTAAGGCACTACCTCCATATGGCACCTGTTCGGAGGGCAGGCCACGCCCTGCCACACAATCAATAGTTAAAGGCACGTTGCATGGCAAACACGACAAAAAGAGACAAAGGTGGCTTCTCCCCACTGTGGACTCGACTTTTATGTGCATTAAATGTTGCATATACACTGCTCTGAAATGTGCAGCCTTCGTATGGACATAGAACTCTTTGTTTAAGTTTTAAATGAGTGCGTAAATGTTTGAAAAACTCATCTTCAGTGCAGGGCTCTATGAATTCACATAACTGGCAATGAAACGCAACTGTGGGTTTACTTGCTTGTCCAATGTCTGATTGAGAATGCCAAACAGATAAATGAACTTTGAGTGCATTAAAAGATTTGAAAACGCACAAGCAATCCATATGAAGGCATGGTGTTGGTTGTTGCCGAGTAAAACCTCCATGTTTTAGGCGACAGTGTTTTAACAACTTTCCTCTTTTGTCTGCGGAAAAGAGGCACTGCTTACAGTTCCAATGCATCTGCAAGAAATATTTTCAAAGGAGATTTGAAGTAAGAACGGTCTCTCAATTTAATCTAATGAAGGTGCAGCACTTTGTCAAAAACGTTTCTACTGCTGGTGGTTATAACCCCTTAAAGGAACAGTTCACCCAAAAATGAAAATATAGTCATCATCTACTCACCACCTTGCAGGTAAGATGTCAGGGGAAGTTTTCTTCAGCCCTCTAAGCACTGCTGGAGCCCCAGCTTCCTGTATTTTTTTATTTTTTATGTTGTTACTGCGCAGGCGCACTTCTTCTTTGAATGCGCAGTGTGAGTGGCTACTTATTGTTGCGAGTTAGCTTAACTATAAATAAAGTAATCTTCACTCTAAACACTAAGTATTTTGCGTTTTTCACCATGCAAGTGACTGTTACTTAATAAATACCAGTAACATATGCATATTTTTGATAACCTAGTAAAGTTAACTAATGTTTGCATGTCAGGGCAGCTATTGGATTTTACAGCGGTCTTCAGTCTTCCTGCTCAGTCTGAACGGAATACTTTTACCTTTCCTTTTTCCTCTGTTAATGAACAACTTTATGGCTGTTGATTAATATTCCACTACTATAAAAGCATTCTGGGAGGGTTCAAGATTAAAAGTTTTGCTATTTTAATGCCTTAAATATGTTTTTGCATTTAAATTAAAACTGACTATGCAACTGAATTAGTTAAATAAACCTAGTTAAATAAATACGATTTATGATGCTTCACAGATTTAGAAAGACTTGTAAAAGCAGCATATTTCTGCAGCCCTGGAGTCCAGGAGGAGCGCGTTTAACTATTGTCTGCAGTTCCACACGTGTCCACCGGGTGGCGGCAAAGCACCACATGATATTTCTCCTTTTTGGAACTTCTTCAGCTGCGTTGAGCTTTAAATCTTCACCTGTCGCTCCCTTTAAGCTCTAAACTTTGCGGTTCTGTGTGTAGTTTGTTGGTTTAAATATTTTTGATGAATTCTGATGAAAATGAGTGAAACTGTCAATGACCAATAGAAAGTTCGTCCATTTTTCTACTGTGTCACATTTTCATTATTTATTGTCATTTTTGGGTCTGAACTGGACCAGTTCTGTGAGCTGTTTTGCTTTTTCTGTGCACCAGATGTTACAGGAAGGTTCCATCATCGGACACAGACGGAGACAGGTCACGTGACAACAGTCAGCCTTTAGTTCTTTATTACAGGAGGATCTGGTTTATATACAGACACGAATCTGCAAATTACTAAAAAGTATCTGAACCCAAAGTACTAAAAAGTCTACATACACGCACACGCGTGTATTAAGTGTTTATACACAAGTTTGAATGAAATGGTTTCATCAGCGCTGCCGGGGGCTGAGCAGGCTTCATAAATCTGAAGCTCTGAGATCCTTTAAAGATCTCCTGGAATCAGCAGATGGGGGTTTGATCAAAAACTGTAAGAATCAGTCAAGCTATCAAATCTTGACTCAGTCCAAGCGTGAACCAGTCCATCCAGAGCTGATTATGGCTCAGCCAGGAGGAAAGCACGGCCTGGGGGGGTTCATATGGAGCAGGCACACTCTGGCTCTATTGCTACTGAAAACAGCCCTTCAGCACAGCAGCCTGAAATACAGTTCTGGAGAACACCTGTTCCCAACAGAACCTGTTTAAAACGGGACCAGTAAAGATGCCCGGCGTGACCACGACCACGGGGAGAGGGGGGGGGGGGGGCAGAGACAGACGGTAACGCCGCTGCCCACCGATTCACCTGGAAACAACAAAAACCCCAGCAGCTTGGACCCAATATGGCAGCGTGTTCCTCAGAAACGCTCCTCAAACTCTCCCCACAGCTTTATTGCTAAACAGGATTTGGGTTTTTTTGTCCGTGCTAAATGGAAAGTGTTTGTCCTTTGGTGGTCCAAGAGGACCACGATTTGGATGGATGGATGATTTGATGTTATTGAGAATAAAAACAGCTGAAAATGGAAGCGGAGATGTTTCAGAGCACCAGAGTTCAGAAAGAGTTTCTAATCAAACACCGCCTGTTGGGAATGATGAATGGATGAATTTTTATTTAATTTAGACTAATTTTAACATCCTTTATGCCAGTTCCACAGAGCGTGCGCGTGCACACACACTAGCAAAGATGATATCCAAACAGCCAAATAAATGGGAGTCAAAAGAAATCATTTAAAGCTCATATGTCAGAGTCAAGGTCGAGGGTTTTCTATGGCCCCTGGGATGATATTGATTTATTATTAGAACCGGCCCACAGGCCGCAGATGTTTTACACAGGCCAATACAACATTTCCCACAATGCAACGGTGACAGTCTGAGCGGGAGGTGGCTTCATTTAATTATTTATCAGTAGTCATTAGCATAACAGCAAAAGTTAACGTTCAGATACCCATAAATGGCAAAAGGGAAGGTGGACACTGAGAACCGGGGGTTCAAACAAGGTGGGAGTGGGAGCACATGTTCACGGAGGCAGCTGGGAAACCTGGGTGTCTTCTGAGTGGAGAAAGGGTGGCGGTAATGAAAGAATATCATCTGAGACGGCATCATGAAGCTAAACACGCGGACAAAGACAAGAATATGGACATGGAACAAAAGCTACAGAAGGTTGAGGAGTTAAAACCAGGCCTCAAATCTGGACAGGCTCTGTTCAGAAAAGCCAAATCTCAAAGCGAGGCTGCTGTCAAGGCCAGTTTGATTCTGGCAGAAGAGATCGCTCAATCAGCCCGGCCATTTCCAGAGGGGGATTCCATCAAACACTGCATGCTTAAAGTTTGTGAGCAAGTTTGCCCAGACAAAAGGCAACTCTTTTTAAACGGGAGCCTGAGCAGAAACACCATTGTTGTCCCTCAATCTAAAAGAGCAGCTGGAGAAAAAGGGGAAAGATTTCATGGCATCTTCCCTGGCTGTGGATGAGAGCAGCGACATTAGAGGGGACTCCAGCCTCAACGTGACAGAGGAGTTCCTGGCGTTACGTCCTGTGCACGGCACAACCACAGGACAGGATTTGTATGAGGAGGTGTCAAGATGTGGAAATGAGATGGAGCTGCCTCGGGAAAAACTGGTGGGTTGGACAACAGACGGAGCAGCTGCCATGTGTGGACACAGGAGTGGACTGGTGGCCAAGATACGGGAGAAGATGCAGGAGGAAAACGTGACGGCTGAACTGACAGCTCATCATTGCATCATACACCTGGAATCGTTGTGTGCTGAAGCCCTGAACATGGAACATGGAATGTTCACCATCACGCACGCAGGGAACTTTATCAGAGCCAAAGGTTTAATTCAGCGCCAGTTCAAGGCGTTTCTGAGCCAGTGGCAAACGCAGCGTGGTGATTTGCCCCATCACACTGAGGTGCGATGGCTAAGCCAGGGAAAGGTGCTGCAGAGATGTTTCCAGCTTCCTGAGGAGATCGGATGTTCTTGGACAGCAAAGGGAAAGACACAACTCAACTCCCAGACCAAAGGTTCTTGTGTGAAACGGCTTTTCTGTGGGACATTCCGACTCATCTGAATGCAATGAAGCTGCAGCTGCAGGGTCGGGGTGGTGTCCCCTCTGATATGTACAGTACAGTGAAGGCCTTTAGAACCAAACGCACTCTGTGGGAGGCACAGATGCACAAAGGAAACTTGAACCACTTTCCCAGCTGCCAGACCCTGAAAGAGAAGCTCTCTACCAGCGTGTTCCCGAGCGCACAGTTTGCTGATTAAATGAGTGTTCTCGCCGCTGACTTCCCACGCCGAGTCACTGACTTAAAAGCACCAAAAAGCAGGTTTGAACTGCTCAGCCGTCCGTTTGAGGTTGAGGTGGAAAGCTCAGCACCAAAGCTCCAAATGGAGGTGATTGAGCTCCAATGCAGTGATGCCCTGAAGGCAACACATGGGGCAGTGGGTGCTGCGGAGTTTGCCCGTTTCCTCCCCGACACACATCCAGGCTGCTCCAACGTTGCCTGTGTTGGGCAGCACAGACCTGCGGGAACAACTGCTTTCTTTGATGAAGCTGAACAAAACATCACACAGAAGTGGACTTCCTGCTGAACACCTTCACTCAATTGTGAGGAGTTCCTCAGCTCAGAGCCGGACCCCCAACATTGATGAACTCGTCCAAAAGATGAGACACCACCAAGTATCAGCCTCAAACAAGTGAACATTAAGGTGCAATAACACACTGACAATTATTACTCAGCTCAAGTTTAAAAGTTCAATATTTTTCACTGCACATGTGCCTTTTCCTTGAAGAAAGTGTTGTTTTTGGTTCATAGATTTTTGCACTTTATGTTATTGTATTTCAATCCAATTATGTTCTAAAAATATTTCAGCTGAGTGAATGATAGAAAATTGCTGTTATAATTTTTTTTCTTTGAAGTAAATTTAGCCCACTTTTGCTAAATGAGAAAATCTACTGATGGTGCCTTGAATAATACCGCTTCATTCATTTAATGTTCATGTTTTGGGGATTTTTATAGAAAAAATTTGTCTTTTGTGCCTCTTGAATATTAAAAATGACTGACAGAGCCATAAGAAACTATTGCTTTATTTATCTGATCATATTGTAAAATATTTGTTAGGTTTTCAGTTGGTTCAGTTTGCTTCACTAGACCAGGGGTCACCAACACGTTGCCGCGGGCACCCGGTCGCCCGTCAGAACCACATGAGTCGCCCACCGGCCTGTTCTAAAAATAGCTCAAATAGCACCACTGACCAATGAGCTGCATCTCATTTATTTTGTTTGCGATTCTTGTTTAAATCACATAAACTGGAAATAACAATATATTAATAAAAATGTTTAATATAAATAAACTTTGACCTAGTATAGTTCAAAGGTCAGTATGATGCGCATGACCAAAACGTAGCGTCTACGCAGATCGCTACGACCAAACAGCCGAGCGGGCGCAGCCAAAACGAGGAGACGAATGACCCATAAAAAGATGGCAGAAAAAAGAAAGAAGACAGATCATTTTCACCACGAAAGTTTCTTTCTCCACACGAGAAGAACTTCTCACACTACTGCCCCTAAAGACAACTACGAGGGGAGTTGACAAATATAACGAGGGGAGTTGACATATATAACGAGGGGAGTTGACACATATAACGAGGGGAGTTGACACATATAACGAGGGGAGTTGACACATATAACGAGGGGAGTTGACATATATAACGAGGGGAGTTGACATATATAACGCGGTGAAGGAGTTTTTGCTGGAGAAAAAAGTGCCGCTGGAAAAGCTGGTATCAGTGACGACACACGGGGCTCCTGCTACAGACGGGGCTCCCACCGTGAGCGGCCCACTACAGACGGGGCTCCCGCCTTGAGCGGCCCACTACAGACGGGGCTCCTGCTACAGACGGGGCTCCCGCCGTGAGCGGCCCACTACAGACGGGGCTCCTGCTACAGACGGGGCTCCCGCCTTGAGCGGCCCACTACAGACGGGGCTCCTGCTACAGACGGGGCTCCCGCCGTGAGCGGCCCACTACAGACGGGGCTCCTGCTACAGACGGGGCTCCCGCCGTGAGCGGCCCACTACAGACGGGGCTCCCGCCTTGAGCGGCCCACTACAGACGGGGCTCCTGCTACAGACGGGGCTCCCGCCGTGAGCGGCCCACTACAGACGGGGCTCCTGCTACAGACGGGGCTCCCGCCTTGAGCGGCCCACTACAGACGGGGCTCCTGCTACAGACGGGGCTCCCGCCTTGAGCGGCCCACTACAGACGGGGCTCCTGCTACAGACGGGGCTCCCGCCTTGAGCGGCCCACTACAGACGGGGCTCCTGCTACAGACGGGGCTCCCGCCGTGAGCGGCCCACTACAGACGGGGCTCCTGCTACAGACGGGGCTCCCGCCGTGAGCGGCCCACTACAGACGGGGCTCCCGCCTTGAGCGGCCCACTACAGACGGGGCTCCTGCTACAGACGGGGCTCCCGCCGTGAGCGGCCCACTACAGACGGGGCTCCTGCTACAGACGGGGCTCCTGCCGTGAGCGGCCCACTACAGACGGGGCTCCTGCTACAGACGGGGCTCCCGCCTTGAGCGGCCCACTACAGACGGGGCTCCTGCTACAGACGGGGCTCCCGCTGTGAGGGGCCCACTACAGACGGGGCTCCTGCTGTAAGCGGCCCACTACAGACGGGGCTCCTGCTGTGAGCGGCCCACTACAGACGGGGCTCCTGCTGTCTGTAGGCCTCATGTGCCAGAGTGATGGGCTTTGAGCACGTGATGACTCCTGTGGTGAAGATCAGAAACAGCATCCGCTCCAGAGCCAAACAGCTCAGAACATTCAAGGTTCTGTTGGAGGAGCTGCCAGCTGATATGGTGACCTGCTGCTACACACAGAAATCCGATGGCTCAGCAGGGGACGGATTTTGCTTCCTTTTTTGTCCCTTTTGAGTGAAATAAAAGAGTTCATGCAGTCCAGAGGGGAAGACGCCGCGCTGCTGGAGGACACTGGCTGGACACTGGACCGTGCATTTTTAACGGACATTACTGGGAAACGGAACAGTTTGAACTGGGAGCTGCAAGGCAAAGGTGAGACTGTTGCTGATGGGATCAGTGCTGTAAATGCATCTAAAGCCAAGATGAACATTTTCTCTGTGCATTTACAGACAAAAGGTGCTGCACTTCCCCTCTGTGCAGATGGTGCTGAGAGACAACGCTTCTGCACGTGAGGCTTTGGACTAAAGCGCAGAAAAGTGCTCTCAGCTCATAAAAAGACTTGGGCAAGAGTTTGAGAACAGGTTTTGGGACCTGGATCAGCTTGAGCCATGTGTGTCATTCATTTCTAACCCTTTCATGAACGTGGACATATCATGCATTGCTCAGCAGTTCAGTGCAACCTTCAGCCTGGATGCTGCACAGATGCAAATTGAAATTGGAACATTGTGAAATGAGCTGCAGCTCAAAGCCTCTCAGGCTGCACCAAACTTTTGGTGCCTTGTTGACACAGAAAAGTACAGTGGTGAATGTACAGCAGCTATGGAGGTTGCAAGCCTTTTTGGTTCAACCTCTCTTTGTGAATCAGCCTTTTCTGACATGAACTTCATCAAGAACCAACACAGAAGACGCCTCCCTGATGCACATCTGCCAGACTCACTCAGAGCTGCACTGTCAAGTTCCCCACCAGAGGACAACACACTGGTAACCGCAGCAACGCCAGGCTTCCCCCAACGGACAAAGAAACGGACACCAGATTTGGTGTCTCCTTCAGAATTTGTTAAATGTGTTTGTAAAATGTAACAATTGTTTATGTTAAAATGTTAATGTGAAAAAATCTGCAGACTTAAGTGTGAAGTCCATCCATCCATCCATCCTCTACCGCTTATCCGGGGTCGGGTCGCGGGGGCAGCAGCCTAAGGAGAGAAGCCCAGACTTCCCTCTCCCCAGCTACCTCCTCCAGCTCATCCGGAGGGATCCCCAGGCGTTCCCAGGCCAGTCGAGAGACATAGTCTCTCCAACGTGTCCTGGGTCTCCCCGGGGGTCTCCTACCGGAGGGACATGCCCTGAACACCTCACCAGAGAGGCGTCCAGGGGGCATCCTGACTAGATGCCCAAGCCACCCCATCTGGCTCCTCTCAACGCGGAGGAGCAGCGACTCTACTCCGAGCTCCTCCCGGATGGCAGAGCTTCTCCCCCTCTCTAAGGGAGAGCCCAGCCACCCTACGGAGGAAGCTCATTTCAGCCGCTTGTACCCGTGATCTTGTTCTTTCGGTCATTACCCAAAGCTCATGACCATAGGTGAGGGTAGGAACGAAGATCGACCGGTAAATCGAGAGCTTCACCTTTCGGCTCAGCTCTCTCTTCACCACAACGGATCGGTGCGGCATCCGCAGTAATGCGGACGCCGCACCGATCCGCCTGTCGATCTCCTGCTCCATTCTTCCCTCACTCGTGAACAAGACCCCGAGGTACTTAAACTCCTCCACTTGGGGCAGGATCTCCTCCTTTACCCAGAGAAGGCACTCCACCTTTTTCCGGTCGAGAACCATGGCCTCGGATTTGGAGGTGCTGATTTTCATCCCAGCCACTTCACAGGCGGCGGCGAACCGATCCAGAGATTGTTGGAGGTCACGGGCCGATGAAGCCAACAGGACCACATCATCCGCAAAAAGCAGAGACGCGATCCTGAGGTCACCAAACCGGATCCCCTCAACACCATGACTGCACCTAGAAATTCTGTCCATAAAAATTATGAACAGAATCGGTGACAAAGGGCAGCCCTGGCGGAGGCCAACCCTCACCGGAAACGAGTTCGACTTACTGCCAGTAATTCGGACCAAACTCTGGCACCGATCGTACAGGGAGCGGACAGCCCGTATCAGCGGGCCCGACACCCCATACTCTCGGAGGACCCCCCACACGACCCCCCGAGGGACACGGTCGAATGCCTTCTCCAAGTCCACAAAACACATGTGGACTGGTTGGGCAAACTCCCATGCACCCTCGAAGACCCTGCTGAGGGTGTAGAGCTGGTCCACTGTTCCACGCCCAGGACGAAAACCACATTGCTCCTCCTGAATCCGAGGTTCGACTATCCGGCGGACCCTCCTCTCCAGTACCCCTGAATAGACCTTACCAGGGAGGCTGAGGAGTGTGATCCCCCTATAGTTGGAACACACCCTCCGGTCCCCCTTCTTAAAAAGAGGGACTACCACCCCGGTCTGCCAATCCAGCGGCACTGCCCGTGATGTCCACGCGATGTTGCAGAGTCGAGTCAACCACGACAGCCCTACAACATCCAGAGCCTTAAGGGACTCTGGGCGGATCTCATCAACCCCCTTGGCCTTGCCACCGAGGAGTTTTTTAACTACCTCGGCAACTTCAGCCCCGGAGATACGAGAGCCCATCTCCAGGTCCCCAGACACCTACTTCCTCACTGGAAGGCGTGTTGGTGGGATTGAGGAGGTCCTCGAAGTATTCCTTCCACCGGTCCACAACATCCCGAGTTGAGGTCAGCAGCACACCATCACCACTATACACAGTGTTGACAGTGCACTGCTTCCCCCTCCTCAGACGCCGGATGGTGGTCCAGAACCAGAGCCGTCCGAAAGTCGTTCTCCATGGCCTCACTGAACTCTTCCCATGCCCGAGTCTTTGCCTCGGCAACCGCCGTAGCTGCACTCCGCTTGGCACGCTGGTACCCATCTGCTGCCTCAGGAGTCCCACAGGCCAGTAAGGCCCGATACGACTCCTTCTTCAGCTTGACGGCATCCCTCACCGCTGGTGTCCACCAGCGGGTTCGGGCATTGCCGCCACGACAGGCACCAACCACCTTGCGGCCACAGCACCGGTCAGCTGCCTCAACAATGGAGGCACGGAACACGGTCCACTCGGACTCAATGTCCCCCACCTCCCCCGGGACATGGTCAAAGCTCTCCCGGAGGCGTGAGTTGAAGCTCCTTCTGACAGGGGACTCTGCCAGGCGTTCCCAGCAGACCCTCACAACACGTTTGGGCCTGCCAGGTCTGTCCGGCATCCTTCCCCACCATCGGAGCCAACTCACCACCAGGTGGTGATCAGTTGACAGCTCCGCCCCTCTCTTCACCCGAGTGTCCAGAACATGCGGCCGCAAATCCGATGACACAACCACAAAGTCGATCATCGATCTGCGGCCTAAGGCGTCCTGGTTCCAAGTGCACATGTTGACGCCTTTATGTCTGAACAAGGTGTTCATTATGGACAATCTGAGACGAGCACAGAAGTCCAATAACAAAACACCACTCGGGTTCAGATCAGGGGGGCCGTTCTTCCCAATCACACCTCTCCAGGTCACACTGTCATTGCCAACGTGGGCATTGAAGTCACCCAGGAGGACGAGGGAGCCCCCCGAAGGGGCACTCTCCAGCACTCCCTCTAAGGACTCCAAAAAGGGTGGATACGCTGAACTGCTGTTTGGACCATAGGCACAAACAACAGTCAGGATCCGTCCCCCCACCCGAAGGCGAAGGGAGGCTACCCTCTCATCCACCGGGGTAAACTCCAATACACAGGCACTGAGCTGGGGAGCAACCAGAATTGCCACCCCTGCTCGTCGCCTCTCACCATCGGCAACTCCAGAGTGGTAGAGAGTCCAACCCCTCTCAAGAAGACTGGTTCCAGAGCCCTTGCCGTGCGTCGAGGTGAGGCCAACTATATCTAGTCGGAACTTCTCAACCTCGTGCACCAACTCAGGCTCCTTTCCCACCAGAGAGGTGACATTCCATGTCCCTAGAGCCAGTTTGTGCAGCCGGGAATCAGACCGCCAAGGTCCCTGCCTCCGGCTGCTACCCAAAACACAATGCACCCGACCCCCTTGGCCCCTCCTGCAGGTGGTGAGCCCACGGGAAGGGGGTCCCATGTTGCCCCTTCGGGCTGCGCCCGGCCGGACTCCATGGGCAGAGGTCCGGCCACCAGGTGCTCACCAACGTGCCCCGCCCCCAGGCCTGGCTCCAGGAGGGGGCCCCGGTGACCCGCATCCGGGCAAGGGAAACTTGGCACCAATGTTGTTCAGCATCATTAGGGGGTCCTGGGCTACGCTTTGTCTGGTCCCTCACCTAGGACCTGTTTGCCATGGGAGGCCCTACCAGGGGCATATAGCCCCAGACAACGGAGCTCCTGGGATCATTGGGACACGCAAACCCCTCCACCACGATAAGGTGGCAGCCCAGGGAGGGGTTAAGTGTGAAGTTCAAAACGTAATCAGATTTATTTTAAAATCTGAAAGTTTATCTTTGTATTTTACATGATTTATTATTTGTACAAACGTGGTGCAAAGTAATTCATGATTTGTTAAAAAATGTCAGTGGCTGGTAAAAATGGGACATTGTGATTTCCTAGGACTGTTGGAGAAGTGATCATTTTAAAATGGTTTTGAACTTTTGTTTTTCAATTTGAAAAACACTTGCACTAAGACAAAATATAGAAATAAAGTGTTGCATATTGATATTTATCTGTTCCCGATCTTGTTAAATCATTGTTGATATTGATTGTGAGAAATCATTAACATGATCAGTGTCTTTGCAGAGATGAATATCATTAACTATTAATAATGACATTTAGTTAAAGGTAAATTGAGCAAATTGGCTATTTCAGAAGTGTGTATCAAACTGGTAGCCCTTCACATGATTCAGTACCCAGGAAGTAGCTCTCCGTCTCAAAAAGGTCGGTGACCCCTGCACTAGACTATATGCGGTCATTTTAAAATGTTTCAATGAACATTCAATCAGTCTGGCCCTCGGCTTGGAGCTACATTTTTTATTTGGCCCTCCATCCACGTGTGCGTGATATCACTCCGCGTCTGCGCAACGACCACAACCTCCTATCTTTAGTATTGCTGCGCCAACTGGTAGTGTTTTGGGTTGAGGATAACGGTGATCTATATGTACCTATATGTAGCTATAGCGTCATTGGCCTCCACTCCAGCCGCTCCTGGGAGTTCCTCAAAAACACTGAGTTTTTAGTGGATGCACAATCTGTGGAAGCCAACATAGAAATTTCTGAAGAGCCAAAGTTCTTGCAACAAAAATATAGTCCCCAATTAGGTTGGTTTGTTATCACACGACCCCGTCCCCATTATCTTAAGAGAATATAAAAGAATGAGTGGAGACAAAAGAGAGAATGAGACGTTTTTGGCGCGTGTCGCTCTTGATTTTGTGTTTATTTTTGCAGTAAACTTAAAGGAGGCCTTTTCACTTTATGTTTGATTCCATTTAAGCTGATATTCCATTCTTGACATCTTTAAATTTACAGTATTCATGGAAGTTTTATTTGGTCATTTTGCTTCTTTTTATTTCCTATTTCCCACATTTATTATTTGTTTTTATTAGATTGCAATAAATCATATAACATTTACCAGATTGACTAAAGTCAAATGAGCTGCGGTTCCCACCGATAGCCGTCATTCTGATGGGTTTTTGCTGGCTGCAGCTGAAATATTCCAATGCTCCATGTCACAGAGACTGTAAATACTAAACCCTAAAGATTCTGAAGGCATGATGTAAAATAGTAACGTATAATACAGACATTTGAAGAGACAATTAAGAGAATGTTTCCATGCTTCTAAGAGTGGCCGAGGAGCCATTTAGAACTTTATAAAGATGCATTGTGTGATACCAGGAACTAATTTAACTTCAAGGCGAAGCTGCTTCTGCTTTGTCGACCATCGACTGATCTCCTGAAAGTCCACCACCGCTTTTTAAAAACTGAATTTTTCATCTATGGAGGGAGTAGACGGCAGATGTTTCCACAGATGCTCTTCACCAGTGGTCAGTGAGTGATGCAGCAGATGAGCGGGAGTTGACTGGCTTCAACCAGCTACTGACTCAATGTCTCCAGCCCATAGTGTGGATTCTCTACGAGATCAGACAGCAGCTTCAGCTCTGAATCCTGCAGATTGTTGAGCCTGAGGTCCAGTTCTCTGAGATGGGAGGGATTGGACCTCAGCGCCGAGGCCAGAGAGTCACAGCTGATCTCTGATAACCTGCAGTCCCTTAATCTAAATAAAGAAGGGAAACTTTTATATAAGGTTATAAGTGAAACCAGTATTAATCTGAAACATTAATCAAAGGCATGATCTGTAAATATTTAATTTAGTTACAGGTTAAAAAATGATAGTAATATGTAATGACCACAATTCCAACCGCTCAGGTTTGCACTGTTCCAGAGGAGAATATATATTGTTCTGGCCCTCACTCTTCCCAGGTTCTCCCCACCTCTTTCCCTCCCATCTCATCATGGAGATCCATCTCACCTGTGGCTCATCTTTAAAGGCACAACCTGTCTTAGATGACTTCCTGTCTCCCTCACCATCTCCCTCCTCGTTGGCTGGTGTCTACCATCACCCTCACGTAGTTTTGTCTAATTTTGGTTACCATCTGTCAGCTTTTTCATTGTCCTTAAATCAATTTATCATGAATAAGTGGTCCCCGTGTGGCCCTCCCTCCTGAAGGAACTGGGTACAACACACACACTCAGAAAGTGTGAGGACCCTCGGATGGAATAATGGACATTTTTGTGAATGGTGTTTACCTCAGAGTTTCCAGTCGGCAGTTTGGAAAGTGAAGAAAACCACAGAGCAGCTTCACTCCTGAATCCTTCAGCTGGTTCCCACCCAGGTCCAGTTCTCTGAGATGGGAGGGATTGGACCTCAGCGCCGAGGCCAGAGAGCCACAGCTGATCTTTGATAAACTACAGCAAAACAATCTGAAAAATGCAGGATAAGGTTATACGGTGCAGGTCTGCATGTTATCTGCGTCAGTACTAAACCTACGTTAGTTCTTAGTTGGGTCAGACCTGAATTCACAATATTACAAGGAATTTTTTTAATGTGGTGCATCACAGCAGTGTTGAGAACAGCCTCACTTCACCATCTTAGCAGCTGGTATATAGGTAGAAAAATGAAGACTGACCTGAGCCTCTCCAGTTTACAGTTTGGACTCTCCAGTCCAGAACAGAGCCGCTTCACTCCTGAATCCTGCAACGTGTTGAAGCTCAGGTCCAGAACCCTCAGATGGGAGAGGTTGGACTTCAGAGCTGAGGCCACAGAATCACAGCTGGTCTTGGATAAACTGCAGTCACTTAGTCTAAAATAACAATTATTTTGAGAGAAGACAAATAAAAATCAACATGTACCAGAGCAAAACACAGCTTACAAGCAACAAACCTCTGGTCCTGCACCGGCTTATCTGCTGTATGTTCCTATTTTGGGTTCTTTCAGGGCGGTTGGACAAGATCTACACCGTATGTAAAGTGTGTGTAGGTCAAAATCCCTTCCAAGTTTGTGAGACCACATTTCTCAATAGCACTCAACTCTTGTCAGGAGTTGGGACAAAGCGACCCACTCCTGACAGCTTGTGGGCGATGCTGCAGCGACCCTGCAATCCCTACACTCTCTGGTGAAACCAAATCAAAGGTTTTAGACACTGCTGGATGCTGGAAGGGTGGCTATAGTCTGGACGCATCGTTCCCCTGACTGCACATTTCTCCAACAATGATTGGCAGCTGGTGTTACTTGTTCTCCAGATGAGAGAAGGAAAGAGAGCCACCCCACAGTGTGTTTGATTGCCCCACTGCAAGCTCAATGCTGCCAGAAAACATTGCAGGAGCATCAATTCCCCTCAGGGCATCAACAAGGACCTCAGGAAAAGGTGCAGCTGCCACCTACTAGAGACAAGCACACTGAGCTGAGATTCAAAGCCCTCTCCTCCCAAGAGAAGAGCTTGTTTGTTGGAGGCTCTTCTGGGCGATACCTGGTGCCACAGCTCCAGCTCAGCCCGTCTCTGGAGCTGAGGTGGAGCTTAGCAAGTTTCATGGTTCTCCACCACTTCCTCTCGCTGAGGACCTTCTCAGCTGGTGGTTTCTGCTCCACCTTCCAAGTTGAGCAGGTGATACTTCTGCATTCCTGCCACCAGTGTCTCTGCAGAAAGAGTCTTCTCTACTGTTTTATATTATATTATAGAAAATTAGGATTTTTGGCTGATGTCTTAGATTTTGTTGACTAAGAGCAGGTTTTTCTTTAATAACATAGAAAGATTCGAATAGAAGAGCAAATGTATTATTTTATGAGCTACTTCCACTACTATTATATACACATACTTCCATATTGTCTTAGATTGCAAGCTGCATTTATTGCATCGTTCATAGAAAGTCATATTTGAGAGGAGAAAAACTCAAATAAGGTCATTTTCTTTCATGATCATTACAACAGAAGGAGGCAATGAACAAACAGATTTATATAAAAATGTGTAAAAACTTATGCATGGAAACATTTTTAAAATGGTTGCATTGTGTAGAATCGGTGTAGAATCAACTTGTTGACTTCTGATTTGGACTCCAATGGAAGTGAGGTGCAACAATTGTGGATGCTGAAAGCTTCAGATCTTCATGAAGGTTTCTGTGGTTGGACTGACCTGCTGCCCCTTTAAGAGGGAGGCAGGTTTGGGCTTCTGGCTGGAATGAAGCCACCTAAGATGAGAATGACTGCAGGCTTTCGGTACCAAGGTTTAACAGGGTGCTCACTTCACACTTGGGCTTTTCTCTTTTTTGGGATGGCTTTTCTCAGTAGAGAAGGGGCATGGCACACTGCAGCAGCTTTCTTTTTGGGGTTTCTAGTTTTCCTTCTGATCTTTAAAGGACAGGAAGAACCATTTTTGATTTGTCTGAATGTTTGGGCGGTTTTGTGGCCAGCCTAAAATAAAACAAGACAAATCTACAACTGATACTTCCTTTCTAGTCATTGATGACCATCCTCACATGGGACAGATTTCCACAACCAATTTAATACTGCAAATCTGTCCTGTGTGGTCTTTTTTCTGAGAACTGTAACACTACGTTTATAACAAAGATCAAACATGTAAACATTTATTGTCTAACTAGTTACACCTGGGAAAGTACTGGATCATCTCTGACTCACCTGAGAGTCTCCAGCTTACAGAGAGGATCCTGGAGAAAACCACAGAACAACTTCACTCCTGGATCCTTTAGCTGGTTAAGACTCAGGTCCAGATCTCTCAGATGGGAGGGATTGGACCTCAGCGCCGAGGCCAGAGAGTCACAGCTGGTCTCTGATAACTGCAGCCACTCAGTCTGGAAAAGGAATCATGGCAAGAAATGATCTCTTATTGGAGGAAAAGTCATATTACACTTGCTTAAAATCATTATTTCATTTTATTTCATTATTTAATCAGGGCCCTTGGAGTCAGGAGAGCTCTGGCCCCCCACTGATAAACTGGGATATTACAGCAACAACATAGTTCAAAAGTATCTGTAAAATTGACTTTCAAAGGCTCATTTAAATTCATACTACACTTCTCTTCTCCAAAAGTCAATGGAGTTTATCTTGAAGCCTTTCATTGTTTAGTTGTTATGTCGAAGATAAAAGAAAGCTGACCTGAGAGTCTCCAGCTCACAGAGAGGATCCTGGAGAAAACCACAGAGCAGCTTCACTCCTGGATCCTGCAGCTTGGTCTCACTCAGCTCCAGAACCCTCAGATGGGAGGGATTGGACCTCAGTGCTGAGGCCAGAGAGTCACAGCTAAGATCTGATAAACTGCAGTGCGACAACCTGGAAAACCAATAAATGGGGGAAATAAAAACACATTTCTAAATATGAAAATGAAGAGAAAAGCAGAAAATGTAAAGAAATTTAGAAAAGACCAACAGAGGCCTCCTGACCTGAGCGTCTCCAGTCTGCAGTTTGGATGCATCATTGCAGAAGACAGTAACTTTACTATGGCATTCGTCAGGTTTTTGTTCTTGCTCAAGCTCAGCTCCCGTAGATGAGAAGGGTTTGACGTCATTGCTGAGGCCACAACTTCCCAATGACTCGTTGAAAGAAGACTATCAGACAGTCTGTTGTGTATGAAACAAAAATAGTGAGTCAAACTTTGGGATTTCTAATCAACTTATCTGAGAATCTACCCAAACACAAATGTAGCTCATTTCCTGGAAAAGCTAAATTCAACACCGTAGAGCAACAGTTTGAACGACCATCAGATCTGAAATGCAACTGAATTATTCTTAACATTTGTCTTATTTTAGAACAGCTCATAATTACTCAATATTTAAAATGATTATAGCAAATGGTTTAAAGAAACGTGCATCTTTTTATCTATCTATCGGCTCTTTGGATATTTTGCATTTCATCCAATTTGTACGATGGTGCGTCAAGTCTTAATTCAGCGATCCGATCGATGACATCAGAGTCTCTGGTTGCATCGATTGCCCTCAGCTTCTGTTATATCTGCCTGTTTCCCTTCAAATCATTTTCACTGCACCTTTTGTTGCTAGTGATGAAGTTGCCACCTAACGGTGTGGAAAGGGTCAAACAACTTTGTGGGTCACATAAAGGCTCCAAACGGAAACGCCACAAAGACCTAAAACACCCATTTAAACCAACGAGGCCGGCTGTTTTTACGTTGAACAAATGAAGCAAAATAGTCACGTGTCATTAGTTAAAATGTGTTTTTCTTTTGTTTGAATACGATGTATACAAACAAACAAAAGTTATTTAATGACATGACAGTAATTTCATGATAGTTAACTTGTGGCTCCTATTATTCCTGCCTTATGTTGATTTGTCTGGATTGAACTTTGAACTTATATCCAGCCAGTGTTGAACATTTCTGAATGAATTGTTGTTTTTTTTAATTTATGGACGCTGCAATGGAGATAAAGAATTGAAGGAATGACCACTGGAGGGGGTATTGCTACCTGACATGATCCACTCGCTTGATTTAAACGCCGATGTCCGGCCCCAAAAATCTTTACTTACTCGGCCTTCCTGCAGTTCCTCACAGCTGGAATCAGGCGACATCGTCCCTCATCTGAGGTGTTGTACTGCTGCAGGTTCAGCTCATCCAGAACCTCCTCTGACATCTGCAGCAGGTAGGCCAGAGCTGAACAGTGGATCTCTGACAGTTTCCTCTCTGATTTCTTCTCTGACTTCAGGAACTCTTGGATCTCCTGATGGACTGACTGATCCTTCATCTCCGTCAGACAGTGGAAGATGTTGATGCTTCTGTCTGGGGAGATTTTATCACTGTTCTCCTCCTTCAGGTTGTTGAGGACCTTCTGGATGGTTTCTGGGTGGCTGTCCCTCTGATCCAACAGTCCACCCAAGATCCTCTGATTGGACTCCAGAGAGAGACCATGAAGGAAGCGAACAAACAAGTCCAGGTGGCCATTTTTACTTTTGAGAGATTTCATTAGTGTTCTCCTGAGGAAGTCATCAAGAGATGTGGCTGGATCGTTATTTAACAACCCAGCAAACCGGAAAAAGTCGTTTGGTTTCAAATATTTTAGGAAAGACTCCATAATCCTTTTATTCCTGATGGTGTAAAGGTGGAACATGTAGACGGCAGCCAGAAACTCCTGAATGCTCAGATGAACAAAGCAGTAGACTGATTTCTGGAAGATCACACTCTCTCTTTTGAAGATCTCTGTACAAACTCCTGAGTACACCGACACCTCGGAGACGTCCAGTCCACATTGCTCCAGGTCTTCTGAGTAGAACATGATGTTTCCTTTCTCCAGATGTTCAAACGCCAGCCGACCCATCTTCAGAAGGAGTTCTTTGTCAGCCTCAGTCAGTTCCTCTGGTCTCTGCTTTCCTCCATACTTCTGCTTCTTCCTCTTTATCTGAACCCTCAGGAAGTGTGAGTAGAGGTCAGTCAGGGTTTTGGGCAGCTCTCCTCTCTGGTCTCTGGTCATCATGTCCTCCAGAACTATAGCAGTGATCCAGCAGAAAACTGGGATCAGACACATGATGTGGAGGCTCCTGGAGGCCTTGATGTGTGAGATGATTCTCTTGGACAGATCTTCATCACTGAACCTCCTCCTGAAGTACTCCTCCTTCTGGGAGTCAGTGAAGCCTCGTACTTCTGTGATCCTGTCAACACACGAGGGAGGAATCTGATAGGCTGCTGCAGGTCTGGAGGTGATCCAGATGAGAGCTGAGGGAAGCAGGTTCCCCTGGATGAGGTTCACCAGGAGCACGTCAACGGACGATACTTGTGTGACATCAGAGATGACCTGGTGGTTGTTGAAACCCAGTGAAAATCTGCTTTCATCCAGGCCATCAAAGATGAACAGAAGTTTCCAGACAGTCAGATCTTCTGCTCTGATCTTCTGTAATGTTGGATGGAAAACATGAAGCATTGAGAGAAGACTGTGCTGCTCATCTCTGATCAAGTTCAGCTCCCTGCATGAGAGCGGAAGCACCAGACTGATGTCTTGGTTCTCCAAACCTTCTGCCCAGTCCAGACTGAACTTCTGCACTGAGAAGGTTTTTCCAACGCCGGCGACACCGTTGGTCAGAACCACTCTGATGTGTCTCTGTTGCTCAGATAAGACTTTGAAGATGTCCTGGCACTTGATTGGAGTGTCCTGGATGTTCTTCTTGGAGGTTCTCTCAAGCTGTCTCACCTCATGTTGTGTGTCCACCTCCTCACTTTGTCCCTCAGTGATGTAGAGCTCAGTGTAGATCTTGTTCAGCAGGGTTCCACTTCCTGCTTCATTAGTTCCTTCAGTCACATGTTCACATCTTCTCTTCAGACTCATCTTATGACCTTCTATCACCTCCTGCAGATCACTTCCTGAACATAAGTAAACCAATGATTTCCATCTAGAATAAATCATCAACACAACTACAAATTCATGACATCACAAGTTCAATTTTATATTGAACAATTTTACTTTGTTTGGGCTTCATTTCAGCATCTCCAGATCTGCTTCCAGATTGTGAACAAGAGGACTCTCCTGGTGGAGCTGACTGGTCCCAGTTTGATAGGATGTGCTCCCCCCTCTCACTATGAAACACATCTCTATTAGTCCTTTGATTTATAGGATGAAAGAACCTGATCAAGACTCAATATTGTTCCAGCATTTATGTCTGAATTCATCTTTCAGTTTTAAACATGATTCTTGTTTCTAATCAACAATATTCACATTAAGTATGTAACTATATGACTGTCTGAGGTTTAAGTGTTAAACATCTCCAATAATAAACACAACCTGCTGCTGTTAATGTGACTAACAGCTGGCACACAAACACATCATCACGCTTTAGTTTTCTTACATTTTGTCTGAACTTCTGAAGGTTATTATTACACCTTTGGACTGGCCACTCTTCAGGGACACACAGCTGGGCACTGTGGACTCTGCTCTGTCCTCGTCCATCCTGAGGAAACATCAGAAATAGTGATGAGACTGTGATGAAGGTAAATAATCTGTAGAGGTTGTCATTAAATAATCCCAATTCACTGCATTTTTATCAAACAGGAACATTTCAGATCAGGGGGCCGTTCTTCCCAATCACACCTCTCCAGGTCTCACTGTCGCTGCTGACGTGAGCATTGAAGTCACCCAGGAGGAGGAGGGAGCCCCCAGAAGGAGCACTCTCCAGCACTCCCTCTCAGGACTCCAAAAAGGGTGAACTGCTGTTTGGGCCACAGGCACAAACAACAATCAGGATCCGTCCCCCCACCCGAAGGCGAAGGGAGGCTACCCTCTCATCCACCGGGGTAAACTCCAATATCCAGGCACTGAGCCGGGGAGCAACCAGAATTGCCCCCCCTGCCCGTCGCCTCTCACCATCGGCAACTCCAGAGTGGTAGAGAGTCCAACCCCTCTCGAGAAGACTGGTTCCAGAGCCCTTGCCGTGCGTCGAGGTGAGGCCGACTATATCTAGTCGGAACTTCTCAACCTCGCGCACCAGCTCAGGCTCCTTTCCCACCAGAGAGGTCACATTCCATGTCCCTAGAGCCAGTTTATGCAGCCGGGGATCAGACCGCCAAGGTCCCTGCCTTCGGCCTCTACCCAACACACAATGCACCCGACCCCCCCTGGCCCCTCCTGCAGGTGGTGAGCCCACGGGAAGGGGGTCCCGTGTTGCCTCTTCGGGCTGTGCCCGGCCGGACTCCCTGGGCAGAGGTCCGGCCACCAGGCGCTCACCAACGTGCCCCGGCCCCAGGCCTGGCTCCAAGAGGGGGCCCCGGTGACCTGCATCCGGGCAAGGGAAACTTGGCACCAATGTTGTTCAGCATCATTAGGGGGTCCTGGGCTACGCTTTGTCTGGTCCCTCACCTAGGACCTGTTTGCCATGGGGGGCCCTACCAGGGGCATAAAGCCCCAGACAACGGAGCTCCTAGGATCATTGGGACAGGCAAACCCCTCCACCACGATAAGGTGGTAGCCCAGGAGGGTATTGGACTTCTGTGCTCGTCTCAGATTGTCCATAACAAACATCTTGTTCAGGCATAAAGGCGTCCACATGTGCACTTGGCACCAGGACGCCTTAGGCCGCAGATCGATGATCGACTTTGTGGTCGTGTCATCGGATTTGTGGAGCTGTCAACTGATCCCCACCTGGTGGTGAGTTGGCTCCGATGGTGGGGAAGGATGCCGGACAGACCCGCCAGACCCAAACGTATTGTGAGGGTCTGCTGGGAACGCTGGCGGAGTCTCCTGTCAGAAGGAGCTTCAACTCACCCCTCCGGGAGAGCTTTGACCATGTCCCGGGGGAGGCGGGGGACATCCGTATCTAAATGGAGAGCTGGAGCACTCTGCAATGATGGATATTGTTGGGAAACTTTAAAATATATGCCTAGGAATTTTTGTGAGATGATGTTAACCCATGTAGGAGAAATGACCAGTTAAAAACAGAAGCAATTTTCAGTTTTAAAAGATTTACCACACTAAAATTAACATGGGAGTTAATGGGAGCGAACGCCTGACATGTTGGTGCACCGTTTCATTTTAAGGACCTGATGAATTTCATTTTTCACGATAGTAGAGGCTAATACCCACAAAATGATGTTTTGTATGGTTGTGAAATGTTCTAAGGCAGAGTTATGTGGTTCAGAAAACCTTACTTTAAAGGTGAGCCTTGAGGTCCAATACTGAAGTTTAAAGGGTGCCACACAAACACATCATCACGCTTTAGTTTTCTTACATTTTGTCTGAACTTCTGAATTTTTGGTGCATCTTTGGACCGGTCACTCTTCAGGGACACACAGCTGGACACTGTGGACTCTGCTCTGTCCTCGTCCATCCTGAGGAAACATCAGAAATAGTGATGAGACTGTGATGAAGGTAAATAATCTGTAGAGGTTGTAGTTAAATAATCCCAATTCACTGCATTTTTATCAAACAGGAACATTTCTAATCCATTCTGGATAACAACTGAATCAATAAATCAATGATGTCTCTGTATCATTTTCATGTTTTCAGAGTTTAAGCTGCTTTTTTTAACTGTTCCCTGCAGTGAGAAAAGAACTGGCACCTTTTCCAGCCCCTCATCCTGCAGCACTGAATGTGCTCTAAAGTTCTTTCCAGAGCAAACGTCTCTGCACTTGCAGCAACATGTTGTAGTCATGGATCCGTGAGGAGAACCGGATACAGGAAAAACCCCCACTTTGATCCCAAAACCCAACTGGTGGCCAACGGTGGTCCGGCAACGACGGGGACGCTGGTCCATCGGGCCGACAACACTGGTTTTCCACAGGCCAACATGGTGAAAGGACTGTCTTCAGCTCAGCCACTAAATGATTTGGTGCTACATAAACATACTAGTCAGGACTTTCTCCCCTCATTTGTTCCCCTCTTCAATTATTTCTATAATCCAAGTCTCAAAGATCACTGCTCTATTTAAAATAGATGAAAGAAATGACACCCACTCCTGCATTTCTTCACAGTGGTTCCACAACATAGAACAATAAACCACTGGGAGAAAACGTGCAACATGAACCAAAAATCCTGTTGGTGTCCTGTGATCCTGTGTGGATTTATTTATTTAGTTATTTTTAAAGTTTACTGTCTTAAATTGGTCCGGCTGAGAGATGCTAACTTGCACACGATTAGATGTTGTTTGACAGGTAATACCAAAATATCCATCTGTAACCTGGACTGTTGAACAACTCTAATAACTCTAAGAGCTTTTCACCTGTCACAAAAATGTCGCTACTCCTGCTTCGTCTGAACAGATATTTTCACTTTCACTTTTAAAACCTAATCAGGAGCTTTGGCCGTATATATTACTACCATTAAATTTCTGGGAGGGTTTAAAGTTCTCTTAGGATCAGTAGCAAAGAGCAGAAAAATAAACTAAACTTCACTTAGAAAGAATATTCAACTATAACTAAAGCCAGACTATCAGAAAGTTAAATAAGACCTTTTCATTTATAATGTATAACGATATTTTGTGATAAAACTAAATATAACGTCTAGTTGATTCAAATCTTGATTTTATCTCCAAACACAACTGTCAATTCTTTTCAATAATACTCTTCGTTTACTCACCTTGTCGGTCTTCAGTCTTCCTGCTTAGTCTGAAAGGAATACTTTGAAAAACTGGTTTGTTGGGTTCCCAGTTTCTGGGACCGTTGTTGCGGGTGTCTACCTGCAGGGGGCGTGGAGGAGCCGCTCATCAGCCACAGCTGGCCCCGCAGACACACGCACCTGCGGTCTCTCTTCAATCTCCCGTTCGATTTAAGGACAGAACTCCCGTCTGCCAGCGGCGGAGTGTTTTCGTCCTCATCGCCAAACCCTGACTTCTGTGGCTTGACTATTTTGGAGAGTTTTCCTCGCGGACTTGTTTTGGACTCTCTCGAGGTCTCTCCGCCTCTCTGTGAACGCGGACCGAACTGTTCTTGTTCACTTTAAAATAAAGACGCTTTTCGGACACAATTCTCCGCCATTATTCAACCTGGTTAAATAAATAAGATTTATGATGCCTCACAGATTTTAAAAGACTTGTAAAAGCAGCATATTTCTGCAGCCCTGGAGTCCAGGAGGAGCAGCAGAGGTCAGAATGTGTCTGAGCGCGTTTAACTATTGTCTGCAGTTCCACGCGTGTCCACCGGGTGGTGGTAAAGCATCACATGATATTTCTCCTTTTTGGAACTTCTTCAGCTGCGTTGAGCTTTAAATCTTCACCTGTCGCTCCCTTTAAGAATTAAACTTTGTTTTTCTGTCTGTAGTTTGTTGGTTTAAATATTTTTGATGAATTCTGATGAAAATGAGTGAAACTGTCAATGACCAATAGAAAGTTCGTCTATTTTTCTACTGCGTCACACATTTTCATTATTGTCATTTTTGGGTCTGAACTGGACCAGTTCTGTGAGCTGTTTTGCTTTTTCTCTGGACCAGATGTTCCAGGCAGGTTCCATCATCGGACACAGACGGAGACAGGTCACGTGACAACAGTCAGCCTTTAGTTCTTTATTACAGGAGGATCTGGTTTATATACAGACACGTATCTGCAAAATACTAAAAAGTCTATGAACCCAAAGTACTAAAAAGTCTACATACACACACGCGTGTATGAAGTGTTTATACACACGTTTGCGCGTACGTGCACACTGTATATTCATCTAATAACTGTTAGTTTCTAAAACACCAAAGCAGAGTCACTGAGGCACGGCTTCACCTCCTTTACACCGAGGTTTCACTGAGCAGGTGTGATGAACTGTTGCAGAAGGAAAAGCATGGAACATGTTAATAACCGGACACAAAAACACTCAGGTTTATTGTCTGGACCTCGCCATCCCTTTGGGGAGGATCATCTCATTCTTCAGCTTTGAGCTGTCAGAGTTCAAAGGTTTCATCCTTCCACAAGACCAGAAAACTTCCGCCCAACCTTCTGACCTCTAGTGTCGTATTTTCATCTCTTCAGAAATTATCATGTTGAACATTTTGTCTTCCAAAGGAAAAAGAAAAAAAATTCTTCCCATCTGAAATTTGGGGCGAGACAATCTGAAAAAGGCAACTATCTCCAAATCTGAGCTTTCTGAGCGACTGATGTGAAGCTGGTGAAACCAGTTTGACGACCATTGTGAAACCAGGAGCAGTGTAAATGGGGGGGGGGGGGGCAGTGAGTGGATGCTGCATTCATCAAACACACAATAGTCAGAAGAGAAGAAGGAAGAACAGAAGCCCGTGTTCCTCAGTGTTGGTGTGGAGACGCCTGTTTGGAGGAGCAGGAAGCAGGCTGGACTCTTCCAGCTGGCTTTAATGTCACTTCTCTTCTGAGAACCTCCCAGCAGCTTTCTCTCCACCATCTTTTTACGCTGAAGGGTTTTGATCATTTCAGGTCAGATGTTCTTGGACTGAGGTTAAACAGGTTTGTTCTTGTGCTCGGAGCGAACCGACGATCCTCTAAAGTCAGGCATCCTAAAGGTGGATGTTTTCTGAGGCCTGGAGGCTTTAAAGTGGCGCTTTTACCCACTTGTCCTCGTTCTGTTGGAAACTTGATCCAAAAACCTTTTCTGGAGCTTCATGTTCCGCTTTTTTGAAGGAATGAAATGGTTTCATCAGCGCTGCCGGGGGCTGAGCAGGCTTCATAAATCTGAAGCTCTGAGATCCTTTAAAGATCTCCTGGAATCAGCAGATGGGGGTTTGATCAAAAACTGTAAGAATCAGTCAAGCTATCAAATCTTGACTCAGTCCAAGCGTGAACCAGTCCATCCAGAGCTGATTATGGCTCAGCCAGGAGGAAAGCACGGCCTGGGGGGGTTCATATGGAGCAGGCACACTCTGGCTCTATTGCTACTGAAAACAGCCCTTCAGCACAGCAGCCTGGAATACAGTTCTGGAGAACACCTGTTCCCAACAGAACCTGTTTAAAACGGGACCAGTGAAGATGCCCGGCGTGACCACGACCACGGGGAGAGAGGGGGGGGGCAGAGACAGGCGGTAACGCCGCTGCCCACCGATTCACCTGGAAACAACAAAAACCCCAGCAGCTTGGACCCAATATGGCAGCGTGTTCCTCAGAAACGCTCCTCAAACTCTCCCCACAGCTTCATTGCTAAACAGGATTTGGGTTTTTTTGTCCGTGCTAAATGGAAAGTGTTTGTCCTTTGGTGGTCCAACAGGACCACGATTTGGATGGATGGATGATTTGATGTTATTGAGAATAAAAACAGCTGAAAATGGAAGCGGAGATGTTTCAGAGCACCAGAGTTCAGAAAGAGTTTCTAATCAAACACCGCCTGTTGGGAATGATGAATGGATGAATTTCTATTTAATTTAGACTAATTTAGACTAATTTTAACATCCTTTATGCCAGTTCCATAGAGCACACACACACTAGCAAAGATGAGATCCAAACAGCCAAATAAATGGGAGTCAAAAGAAATCATTTAAAGCTCATATGTCAGAGTCAAGGTCGAGGGTTTTCTATGGCCCCCGGGATGATATTGATTTATTATTAGAACCGGCCCACAGGCCGCAGATGTTTTACACAGGCCAATACTACATTTCCCACAATGCAACGGTGACAGTCTGAGCGGGAGGTGGCTTCATTTCATTATTCATCAGTAGTCATTAGCATAACAGCAAAAGTTAACGTTCAGATACCCATAAAATGGCAAAACGGAAGGTGGACACTGAGAACCGGGGGTTCAAACAAGGTGGGAGTGGGAGTACATGTTCACGGAGGCAGCTGGGAAACCTGGGTGTCTTCTGAGTGGAGAAAGGGTGGCGGTAATGAAAGAATATCATCTGAGACGGCATCATGAAGCTAAACACGCGGACAAAGACAAGAATATGGACATGGAACAAAAGCTACAGAAGGTTGAGGAGTTAAAACCAGGCCTCAAATCTGGACAGGCTCTGTTCAGAAAAGCCAAATCTCAAAGCGAGGCTGCTGTCAAGGCCAGTTTGATTCTGGCAGAAGAGATCGCTCAATCAGCCCGGCCATTTCCAGAGGGGGATTCCATCAAACACTGCATGCTTAAAGTTTGTGAGCAAGTTTGCCCAGACAAAAGGCAACTCTTTTGAAACGGGAGCCTGAGCAGAAACACCATTGTTGTCCCTCAATCTAAAAGAGCAGCTGGAGAAAAAGGGGAAAGATTTCATGGCATCTTCCCTGGCTGTGGATGAGAGCAGCGACATTAGAGGGGACTCCAGCCTCAACGTGACAGAGGAGTTCCTGGCGTTACGTCCTGTGCACGGCACAACCACAGGACAGGATTTGTATGAAGAGGTGTCAAGATGTGGAAATGAGATGGAGCTGCCTCGGGAAAAACTGGTGGGTTGGACAACAGACGGAGCAGCTGCCATGTGTGGACACAGGAGTGGACTGGTGGCCAAGATACGGGAGAAGATGCAGGAGGAAAACGTTACGGCTGAACTGACAGCTCATCATTGCATCATACTCCTGGAATCGTTGTGTGCTGAAGCCCTGAACATGGAACATGGAATGTTCACCATCACGCACGCAGGGAACTTTATCAGAGCCAAAGGTTTAATTCAGCGCCAGTTCAAGGCGTTTCTGAGCCAGTGGCAAACGCAGCGTGGTGATTTGCCCCATCACACTGAGGTGCGATGGCTAAGCCAGGGAAAGGTGCTGCAGAGATGTTTCCAGCTTCCTGAGGAGATCGGATGTTCTTGGACAGCAAAGGGAAAGACACGACTCAGCTCCCAGACCAAAGGTTCTTGTGTGAAACGGCTTTTCTGTGGGACATTCCGAGTCATCTGAATGCAATGAAGCTGCAGCTGCAGGGTCGGGGTGGTGTCCCCTCTGATATGTACAGTACAGTGAAGGCCTTTAGAACCAAACGCACTCTGTGGGAGGCACAGATGCACAAAGGAAACTTGAGCCACTTTCCCAGCTGCCAGACCCTGAAAGAGAAGCTCTCTACCAGCGTGTTCCCGAGCACAGTTTGCTGATTAAATGAGTGTTCTCGCCGCTGACTTCCCACGCCGAGTCACTGACTTAAAAGCACCGAAAAGCAGGTTTGAACTGCTCAGCCGTCCGTTTGAGGTTGAGGTGGAAAGCTCAGCACCAAAGCTCCAAATGGAGGTGATTGAGCTCCAATGCAGTGATGCCCTGAAGGCAACACATGGGGCAGTGGGTGCTGCGGAGTTTGCCCGTTTCCTCCCCGACACACATCCAGGCTGCTCCAACGTTGCCTGTGTTGGGCAGCACAGACCTGCGGGAACAACTGCTTTCTTTGATGAAGCTGAACACAACATCACACAGAAGTGGACTTCCTGCTGAACACCTTCACTCAATTGTGAGGAGTTCCTCAGCTCAGAGCCGGACCCCCAACATTGATGAACTCGTCCAAAAGATGAGACACCACCAAGTATCAGCCTCAAACAAGTGAACATTAAGGTGCAATAACACATTTACAATTATTACTCAGCTCAAGTTTAAAAGTTAAATATTTTTCACTGCACATGTGCCTTTTCCTTGAAGAAAGTGTTGTTTTTGGTTCATAGATTTTTGCACTTTATGTCATTGTATTTCAATCCAATTATGTTCCAAAAATATCTCAGTTGAGTGAATGATAGAAAATTGCTGTTATAATTTTTTTCTTTGAAGTAAATTTAGCCCACTTTTGCTAAATGAGAAAATCTACCGATGGTGCCTTGAATAATACCGCTTCATTCATTTAATGTTCATGTTATGGGGATTTTTATAGAAAGCAAATTTGTCTTTTGTGCCTCTTGAAAATTAAAAATGACTGACAGAGCCATAAGAAACTATTGCTTTATTTATCTGATCATACTGTAAAATATTTGTTAGGTTTTCAGTTGGTTCAATTTGCTTCACTAGACTACATGCCGTCATTTTAAAAATTTTCAGTGAACATTGGATCAGTCTGGCCCTCGGCTTGGAGCTACATTTTTTATTTGGCCCTCCGTCCATTTGACTTTGACACCCCTGATTTAAATGAATCAGTATGTTTCCATCAGTGGTTAAAAATCCGATGAATGTGATCATCAAAATGCACAAATTCTGTCTTAAATCAGTATCAGCCGTCTTTGTTCATTTAAATATATGGAGCAGTGATCCAGGATTAAACGTTGCTGTTGTCCAAGATTACTGACTGATCCATGATGTGTAACAGATTTCTATTATATCGATTAACGTGAATGTTTGCATTGAAATTGGACAGAAATCTGCAGAATGTAAACTGTATAAAAGTTCACTTTCACAGAAACAGTTGCAGTCTCATTATGGGCTGTAACTGTAGGAGCTCCAGCTTATGTCATTAGAATCTACATGATTCAGTTTATTCATGCTTTTAGTGCTCTTTTGACTGAATTTTACCAGGTAAAAATGGACCTTTTCTGCCCCCAATAAAAGAGTTCCTCTGGTAATGACTTTTATTAGCACACGGGCAAACAGGAACTCAGGCAGACAAGGAAACACAGGAAATAGTCCGTTCTTCTGGCTCAGGGCCCACACAAAGTCTATGGTTGCAGGCTCGGGGAGTGGGTCGAGCAGAGCCGGAATGCGGAACCAAGGGGGAAGGATGTAAATCCTCGGAACCGTGCAGTTCCGCTGACAGCGGGCAGGAGTGACAGAAAGGGGCTTACAGGAGAGGAGGCTGATGATGTAGCGGAGCAGACTGGGGACGAGCAGCAGCAAAGTCGGGGCCAGGCGGAGAAGTCAAAACCAGGCGAGCAGCAGACAGGAACCAGAAATGCTGAGGCAGAAGTCGTAGTCAGGGGCAGAAAGCAGGTAGGTTGTCCAGGGAACAGGCGAGGCAGGCAGAACGAAGACAGGCAGGGTCGGTAACAGGTAATCCAGCAGGGAAATAACGCTGGAAAGTCTCGCATCAAAGCAGAAGAACAATCTGGCAAAGAGTGAGAGTGCAGGGGAGGCTGATAGCAGGGCTGGTTGGGAATGAGCTGCACCTGTGCTGCAGGTGAGTGGAGCAGAGGCAGGGGGACAGGAGGGAACTGGGGAAATGGAGCTGTGACAAACGGTGATCTATATGTACCTATATGTAGCTATAGCATCATTGGCCTCCACTCCAGCCACTCCTGGTAGTTCCTCAAAAACACTGAGTTTTTAGTGGATGCACAATCTGTGGAAGCCAACATATCCAAGGTAGTTTTCTCTGTCAACCGGACTGGGTTTCTTCTCTTGAAGACGTTTCGCCTTCTATCCAGAAGGCTTCTTCAGTTCTGAAATCGCTGGGGAGAGAGCTTGAAAATATAGCCAACATAGAAACTTCTGAAGAGCCAAAGTTCTTGCAACAAAAATATAGTCCCCAATTAGGTTGTTTTGTTATCACACGACCCCGTCCCCATTATCTTAAGAGAATATAAAAGAATGAGTGGAGACAGAAGAGAGAATGAGACGTTTTGGCGCGTGTCGCTCTTGATTTTGTGTTTATTTTTGCAGTAAACTTAAAGGAGGCCTTTACACTTTATGTTTGATTCCATTTAAGCTGATATTCCATTCTTTAAATTTACAATATTCATGGGAGTTTTATTTGGTCATTTTGCTTCTTCTTATTTACTATTTCCCACATTTCTTATTTGTTTTTATTAGATTGCAATGAATCATATAGCATTTAACAGATTGACTAAAGTCAAATGACCTGCGGTTCCCACCGATAGCCGTCATTCTGATGGGTTTTTGCTGGCTGCAGCTGAAATATTCCAATGCTCCATGTCACAGAGACAGTAAATACTAAACCCTAAAGATTCTGAAGGCATGATGTAAAATAGTAACGTATAATACAGACATTTGAAGAGACAATGAAGAGAATGTTTTCATGCTTATAAGAGTGGCCGAGGAGCCATTTGCTTTGTCGACCATCGACTGAACTCCTGAAAGTCCACCAGCGCTTTTTAAAAACTGAATTTTTCATCTATGGAGGAGTAGAGAGTAGACGGCATGTTTCCACAGATGCTCTTCACCAGTGGTCAGTGAGTGATGCAGCAGATGAGCGGGAGTTGACTGGCTTCAACCAGCTACTGTCTCAATGTCTCCAGCCCATAGTGTGGATTCTCTACGAGATCAGACAGCAGCTTCACTCCTGAATCCTGCAGCTGGTTCTGACTCAGGTCCAGTTCTCTGAGATGGGAGGGATTGGACCTCAGCGCCGAGGCCAGAGAGCCACAGCTGATCCCTGATAAGCTGCAGCTCCTTAATCTAAATAAAGAAGGGAAACTTTTATAAGGTTATAAGTGAAACCAGTATTAATCTGAAAGGTTGAAAGGTTAATCAAAGGCATGATCTGTAAATATTTAATTTAGTTACAGGTTAAAAAATGATAGTAATATGTAATTACCACAATTCCAACCTCTCAGGTTTGCACTGTTCCAAAGGAGAATATATATTGTTCTGGCCCTCACTCTTCCCAGGTTCTCCCACCTCTTTCCCTCCCATCTCATCATGGAGATCCATCTCACCTGTGGCTCATCTTTAAAGGCACAACCTGTCTTAGATGACTTCCTGTCTCCCTCACCATCTCCCTCCTCGTTGGCTGGTGTCTACCAGGCACCCTCACCTAGTTTTGTCTAATTTTGGTTACCATCTGTCGGCTTTTTCATTGTCCTTAAATCAGTTTATCATGAATAAGTGGTCCCCGTGTGGCCCTCCCTCCTGAAGGAACTGGGCACAACACACACACTCAGAAAGTGTGAGGACCCTCGGATGGAATAATGGACATTTTTGAGAATGGTGTTTACCTCAGAGTTTCCAGTCGGCAGTTTGGAAAGTGGAGAAAACCACAGAGCTGCTTCACTCCTGGATCCTTCAGCTGGTTGTGACTCAGGTCCAGTTCTCTGAGATGGGAGGGATTGGACCTCAGTGCCGAGGCCAGAGAGCCACAGCTGATCTCTGATAACCTGCAGTGGTTTAATCTAAATAAAGAAGGAAACTTTTATAAGGTTATAAGTGAAATCAGTATTAATCTGAAACGTAATAAAGCAATTTTTCATCAGAAAATGGATCAAAGCTACTTTTCATCTTTGTAAATATTCTTTTACTGAGATTCTGTCGCCTGGTGAGGAACAGACGATTCCGAAGAACAATTTTAAGTGAGGGGGGGGGATCAGTGAAGATTGATTGATTTGTTTTTTTTACACATTTATGTTGTAATATTTTAAGATGATCATATTGGACCCCTACTGAAAAAAAATTCTTATTTCCAAAAATTTCATATATCAAACCGCACAGTAGAAATTACATTAAAAAATGTATCCCATCAGCCTTTACGGCTGGGGGCTAGGGTGGATACATTTTCCGAGTTAGGGTGTTCGCTTGTACACTACAGTACTGTTCGCAGTGCATTGTGGGATACATTGAGTGCACTACATAGGGTACAGCGATGCTCACTAACAATTGGGACTCTATTTCAAAATGGCGTCCACACTATTGAGTGCACTATAGGGCAGGGGTGTCAAACTCAAATTCACAGTGGGCCAAAATTAAGCAGTGAAGTAAAGTCACGGGCCAAACTCAATATTTATTGAAAAATTAACTGCAACTGATATGTAATGTTTAACCTTTTCATAGGGGAACAAACTTTAGTTTTGCTTAAACACAGAATCTGGAACAACCAACGCTTGATATTACAAACACATGAGAAATTAAATTTGAAATAAAAGACACATCAGTGGTATTCATTTCTTATTTAAATAAATAAATAAAGTATGTCTCTCCCCATATCCTTTCAAGTTCCTTTTTAAAGTAAATCTTTTTCAAAGCCAACAACAAAAGAACCAAAAATAATGTCATTCAATAACAATCCAACATTCCAACTATTAACAGACCATGCCGTGCAGTAGAAAAAGTGCATCAGAAACAGATATATTCAAGCTCAGTTTGCTACACTCTGGTTTACTCTGCACATCGGTCTAAGCCAGATACCTGGCATCTTCTCTTAGATGCAAGTTGATCAATGTCTGGGGTCAGGCTCTGAGCTGAGGAAAGCCTCAGGACGGAGTGAAGGTGTTCATCAGTGAGTCGACTTCTGTCAGGTGTTTTGTTCACCTTCATCATAGAGAACAGTTGTTCACATAGATATGTGCTGCCGAACACTGAGAGCATCTGAGCAGCTTGGGTGCGTAATTGAGGCATTGTGTCTGGGAGGAAACATGGAAACCGCGCAGCACCAACAGTCATGTTTTGATTTGAGCATGTCATTACATTGGAGTTCAATTAGCTCCATTTGGAGGCTGGTTGGTGCGCTTTCCACGTCCATCGCAAACGGGTTACTGAGCAGTTCAAATCTCCCTTTCTGAGCCTCAAAGTCGGCAAATCGCCGGGAAAACTCGGCGCTGAGCGCGTTGATTTTTTCAGCAAACTGTGCGCTAGGCAGCACGGCAGGAGAGATTTGCTCTGCCATGGTTTGGCAGCACGGAAAATGACCCAAGTTTCCTTGCAGCATCTGAGTCTTCCACAGACACAACTTAGTTTTAAAGGCCCTCACTGCTGCGTACATGTCTGTGATGATGTGGCCCCGTCCCTGAAGCTGCAGGTTAAGCACATCGAGTTGGCTCACAATGTCAGACAGAAATGCAAGCTCACACAGGAACGTTTTATCTCTCAGCTCTGTTGTGTCCTTCCCTTTGTTTTCCATAAACTGACAGATTTCCTCACGTAGCTCAAAACATCTGTTCAGTACTTTTCCTCTGCTTGGCCGTCTCACCTCTGTGTGATAGGGCACATCTCAGTATTCCCAATCCAACTCCTCCAGAAAAGACTCGAACTGCCGGTGATTCAAACCTTTGGCTCTTATGAAGTTGACGACTCGTTTCATAGAGCTCATAACATGTTCCATTTGCAGAGCTTTGCCACAGAGCGCTTCCTGATGTGTGATACAGTGATAAACTGTAAGTTCACCTGCAGCTTCCTCCCGCATCTTCTCCTGAATCCTGCTGACCAATCCACTCTTTTGACCGCACACCGCGGGTGCACCATCTGTCGTCAGTCCCACAAGTTTATCCCAAGGCAGGCTCATTTCAGTTATACATTTGGATACCTCTTCAAAGATATCTTTTCCTGTGGTGGTGCCATGTATTGATTTTAATCCTAAAAGTTCCTCTGTGACGCACAGGCTGGAGTCTACTCCACGGATGAAGATTGACAGCTGGGCAGTATCAGACGTGTGGCTGCTCTCATCCACAGCAGGGGAGTATGCAATAAAATCTTTCCCCTTTTTTATTAGTTGTTCATGTAGATTAGTGGAAAGCTCACACACGCGCTCAGCCACGGTGTTTCTGCTCAGGCTCACATTTATAAATTCTTGCTTTTTATCTGGGCACACGATGTCGCAAACTTTGACCATGCACTTTTTGACAAACTCTCCCTCATTACAGGGCCGGGCTGATTTTGCTATCTCTGCTGCCACAATAAAGCTAGCCTTTACAGCAGCTTCACTTTTTGATTTTGCTTTCAGGAACATAGACTGCCGGCAAACCAGACTTCTTTTCATCTCCTCCACCTTCTGCAGCTTCTGCTTTACGTCCAGGTCCTTGTACTTTTCATAATGTTTTGTTTCATAGTGTCTTCTTGTTATATTCTTTCGTTACAGCCACGTTAGCTCCGCACACAAGACCAACAGGTCTGTCCTTTATATTCGTGAACAGATAATCTGCCTCCCACCTGTTTTCAAAGCTCCTGTTGTCCATCGTTCGTTTGGCCATTTTTGTGGAGGTAAAATTAATTTGTCCGATGTGTCTGGAGCATGGTTGTCAATGACTGTCAACAGAAAAAAGGAGCGCTTGCCGGTTTCAACTGTGCACCAATATACTAGCAAAGCACTGTGGGATTTGTAGTATTAGCGGTACAGTATACACCGCGGGCCAGCTCTAATGCACATTTGATATGATCTCGCGGGCCAATTAGAAATACACTGCAGGCCAAATTTGGCCCACGGGCCTGAGTTTGACACATGTGGTATAGGGGGTGGTTTCAGAAACAGCCAACCTGTCTTAGATGACTTCCTGTCCCCCTCACCATCTCCCTCCTCGTTGGCTGGTGTCTACCAGGCACCCTCACGTAGTTTTGTCTAATTTTGGTTACCATCTGTCGGCTTTTTCATTGTCCTTAAATCAATTTATCATGAATAAGTGGTCCCCGTGTGGCCCTCCCTCCTGAAGGAACTGGGCACAACACACACACTCAGAAAGTGTGAGGACCCTCGGATGGAACAATGGACATTTTTGAGAATGGTGTTTACCTCAGAGTTTCCAGTCGGGAGTTTGGAAAGTGGAGAAAACCACAGAGCAGCTTCACTCCTGAATCCTGCAGCTTGTTCACACTCAGGTCCAGTTCTCTGAGATGGGAGGGATTGGACCTAAGCGCCGAGGCCAGAGAGCCACAGCTGATCTCTGATAACCAGCAGTAAAGCAATCTGAAAAATGCAGGATGAGGTTATACGGTGCAGGTCTGCATGTTATCTGCGTCAGTACTAAACCTACGTTAGTTCTTAGTTGGGTCAGACCTGAATTCACGATATTACAAGGAATTTTTTTAATGTTGTGCATCACATCAGTGTTGAGAACAGCCTCACTTCACCATCTTAGCAGCTGGTATATAGGTAGAAAAATGAAGACTGACCTGAGCGTCTCCAGTTTACAGTTTGGACTCTCCAGTCCAGAACAGAGCCGCTTCACTCCTGAATCCTTCAACGTGTTGGAGCTCAGGTCCAGAACCCTCAGATGGGAGCGGTTGGACTTCAGAGCTGAGGCCACAGAATCACAGCTGGTCTCTGATAAACTGCACTCACTTAGTCTAAAATAACAATTATTTTGAGAGAAGACAAATAAAAATCAACATGTACCAGAGCAAAACACAGCTTACAAGCAACAAACCTCTGGTCCTGCTCCGGCTTATCTGCCGTATGTTCGTATTTTGGGTTCTTTCAGGGCGGTTGGACAAGATCTACAGCGTATGTAAAGTGTGTGGGTCAAAATACCTTCCAAGTTTGTGAGACCACATTTCTCAATAGCACTCAACTCTTGTCAGGAGCTGGGACAAAGCGACCCACTCCTGATAGCTTGTGGGCGATGCTGCAGCGACCCTGCAATCCCTACACTCTCTGGTGAAACCAAATCAAAGGTTTTAGACACTGCTGGATGCTGGAAGGGTGGCTATAGTCTGGACGCATCGTTCCCCTGACTGCACATTTCTCCAACAATGATTGGCAGCTGGTGTCACTTGTTCTCCAGATGAGAGAAGGAAAGAGAGCCCCCCCACAGTGTGTTTGATTGCCCCACTGCAAGCTCAATGCTGCCAGAAAACATTGCAGGAGCATCAATTCCCCTCAGGGCATCAACAAGGACCTCAGGAAAAGGTGCAGCTGCCACCTACTAGAGACAAGCACACTGAGCTGAGATTCAAAGCCCTCTCCTCCCAAGAGAAGAGCTTGTTTGTTGGAGGCTCTTCTGGGCGATACCTGGTGCCACAGCTCCAGCTCAGCCCGTCTCTGGAGCTGAGGTGGAGCTTAGCAAGTTTCATGGTTCTCCACCACTTCCTCTCGCTGAGGACCTTCTCAGCTGGTGGTTTCTGCTCCACCTTCCAAGTTGAGCAGGTGATACTTCTGCATTCCTGCCACCAGTGTCTCTGCAGAAAGAGTCTTCTCCACTGTTTTATATTATATTGTATAAAATTAGGATTTTTGGTTGATGTCTTAGATGTTGTTGTCTAAGAGCAGGTTTTTCTTTAATAACATAGAAAGATTCGATGAGAAGAGCAAATGTATTATTTTATGAACTACTTCCACTACTATTATATACACATACTTCCATATTGTCTTAGATTGCAAGCTGCATTTATTGCATCGTTCATAGAAAGTCATATTTGTGAGGAGAAAAACTCAAATAAGTTCATTTTCTTTCATGATCATTACAAAAGAAGGAGGCGATGAACAAACAGATTTATATAAAAATGTGTGAAAACTTATGGATGGAAACCTTTTTAAAATGGTTGCATTGTGTAGAATCAGTGTAGAATCAACTTGTTGACTTCTGATTTGGACTCCAATGGAAGTGAGGTGCAACAATTGTGGATGCTGAAAGCTTCAGATCTTCATGAAGGTTTCTGTGGTTGGACTGACCTGCTGCCCCTTTAAGAGGGAGGCAGGTTTGGGCTTCTGGCTGGAATGAAGCCACCTCAGATGAGAATGACTGCAGGCTTTCGGTACCAAGGTTTAACAGGGTGCTCACTTCACACTTGGGCTTTTCTCTTTTTTGGGATGGGTTTTCTCAGTAGAGAAGGGGCATGGCACACTGCAGCAGCTTTCTTTTTGGGTTTTCTAGTTTTCCTTCTGATCTTTAAAAGACAGGAAGAACCATTTTTGATTTGTCTGAATGTTTGGGCGGTTTTGTGGCCAGCCTAAAATAAAACAAGACAAATCTACAACTGATACTTCCTTTCTAGTCATTGATGTCCATCCTCACATGGGACAGATTTCTACAACCAATTTAATACTGCAAATCTGTCCTGTGTGGTCTTTTTTCTGAGAACTGTAACACTATGTTTATAACAAAGATCAAACATGTAAACATTTATTGTCTAACTAGTTACACCTGGGAAAGTACTGGATCATCTCTGACTGACCTGAGCGTCTCCAGTCTGCAGTTTGGATGCATCATTCCAGAAGACAGTAACTTTACTACGGCATCTGTCAGGTTTTGGTTCTTGCTTAAGCTCAGCTCCCGTAGATGAGAAGGGTTTGACGTCATTGCTGAGGCCACAACTTCCCAATGACTCTTTGAAAGAAAACGACCAGACAGTCTGTTGTGTATGAAACAAAAATAGTGAGTCAAACTTTGGGATTTCTAATCAACTTATCTGAGAATCTACCTAAACACAAATGTAGCTCATTTCCTGGAAAAGCTAAATTCAACACCATAGAGCAACAGTTTGAACGACCATCAGATCTGAAATGACACTGAATTATTCTTAACATTTGTCTTATTTTAGAACAGCTCATAATTACTCAATATTTAAAATGATTATAGCAAATGGTTTAAAGAAACGTGCATCTTTTTATCTGTCTATCGGCTCTTTGGATATTTTGCATTTCATACAATTTGTACGATGGTGCGTCAAGTCTTAATTCAGCGATCCGATCGATGACATCAGAGTCTCTGGTTGCATCGATTGCCCTCAGCTTCTGTTACATCTGCCTGTTTTCCTTCAAATCATTTTCACTGCACCTTTTTTTGGCGAGTGATGAAGTTGCCACCTAACGGGTGTGGAAAGGGTCAAACAACTTTGTGGGTCACATAAAGGCTCCAAACGGAACCGCCACAAAGACCTAAAACACCCATTTAAACCAACGAGGCCGGCTGTTTTTACGTTGAACAAATGAAGCAAAATAGTCACATGTCATTAGTTAAAATGTGTTTTTCTGTCATTTGAATACGATGTATACAAACAAACAAAAGTTATTTAATGACATGACAGTAATTTCATGATAGTCAGTTAACTTGTGGCTCCTATTATTCCTGCCTTATGTTGGTTTGTCTGGATTGAACTTTGAACTTATATCCAGCCAGTGTTGAACATTTCTGAATGAATTGTTGTTTTTTTAATTTATGGACGCTGCAATGGAAATAAAGAATTGAAGGAATGACCACTGGAGGGGGTATTGCTGCCTGACATGATCGACTCGCTTGATTTAAACGCCGATGTCCGGCCTCAAAAATCTTTACTTACTTGGCCTTTCTGCAGTTCCTCACAGCTGGAATCAGGCGACGTCGTCCCTCCACTGAGGTGTTGTACTGCTGCAGGTTCAGCTCATCCAGAACCTCCTCTGACATCTGCAGCAGGTCGGCCAGAGCTGAACAGTGGATCTCTGACAGTCTCCTCTCTGATTTCTTCTCTGACTTCAGGAACTCTTGGATCTCCTGATGGACTGACTGATCCTTCATCTCCATCAGACAGTGGAAGATGTTGATGCTTCTGTCTGGGGAGAATTTATCACTGTTCACCTCCTTCAGGTTGTTGAGGACCTTCTGGATGGTTTCTGGGTGGTTCTCCGTCTGATCCAACAGTCCACCCAAGATCCTCTGATTGGACTCCAGAGAGAGACCATGAAGGAAGCGAACAAACAAGTCCAGGTGGCCATTTTTACTTTCAAGAGATTTAATTAGTGCTCTCCTGAGGAAGTCATCAAGAGATGTGACTGGATCGTTATTAAACAACCCAACAACCAGGAAAAAGGGTTTAGTTTCAAATATTTTGGGAAAGACTCCATAATCCTTTTATTGATGGTGTAACAGTGGAATGTGTAGACGGCAGCCAGAAACTCCTGAATGCTCAGATGAACAAAGCAGTAGACTGATTTCTGGAAGATCACACTCTCTCTTTTGAAGATCTCTGTACAAACTCCTGAGTACACCGACACCTCGGAGACGTCCAGTCCACATTGCTCCAGGTCTTCTGAGTAGAACATGATGTTTCCTTTCTCCAGATGTTCAAACGCCAGCTGACCCAACTTCAGAAGGAGTTCTTTGTCAGCCTCAGTCAGTTCCTCTGGTCTCTGCTTTCCTCCATACTTCTGCTTCTTCCTCTTTATCTGAACCATCAGGAAGTGTGAGTAGAGGTCAGTCAGGGTTTTGGGCAGCTCTCCTCTCTGGTCTGTGGTCATCATGTCCTCCAGAACTATAGCAGTGATCCAGCAGAAAACTGGGATCAGACACATGATGTGGAGGCTCCTGGAGGCCTTGATGTGTGAGATGATTCTCTTGGACAGATCTTCATCACTGAACCTCCTCCTGAAGTACTCCTCCTTCTGGGAGTCAGTGAAGCCTCGTACTTCTGTGATCCTGTCAACACACGAGGGAGGAATCTGATGGGCTGCTGCAGGTCTGGAGGTGATCCAGATGAGAGCTGAGGGAAGCAGGTTCCCCTGGATGAGGTTCACCAGGAGCACGCCAACTGACGATACTTGTGTGACATCAGAGATGAGCTGATGCTTGTTGAAATCCAGTGAAAATCTGCTTTCATCCAGGCCATCAAAGATGAACAGAAGTTTCCAGACAGTCAGATCTTCTGCTCTGATCTTCTGTAATGTTGGATGGAAAACATGAAGCAGTGAGAGAAGACTGTGCTGCTCATCTCTGATCAAGTTTAGCTCCCTCCATGAGAGCGGAAGCACCAGACTGATGTCTTGGTTCTCCAAACCTTCTGCCCAGTCCAGACTGAACTTCTGCACTGAGAAGGTTTTTCCAACGCCGGCGACACCGTTGGTCAGAACCACTCTGATGTGTCTCTGTTGCTCAGTTAAGACTTTGAAGATGTCCTGGCACTTGATTGGAGTGTCCTGGATGTTCTTCTTGGAGGTTCTCTCAAGCTGTCTCACCTCATGTTGTGTGTCCACCTCCTCACTTTGTCCCTCAGTGATGTAGAGCTCAGTGTAGATCTTGTTCAGCAGGGTTCCACTTCCTGCTTCATGAGTTCCTTCAGTCACATGTTCACATCTTCTCTTCAGACTGATCTTATGACCTTCTAGCACCTCCTGCAGATCACTTCCTGAACATAAGTAAACCAATGATTTCCATCTATAATAAATCATCAACACAACTACAAATTCATGACATCACAAGTTAATTTTTGTAATGAACAATTTTACTTTGTTTGGGCTTCATTTCAGCATCTCCAGATCTGCTTCCAGATTGTGAACAAGAGGACTCTCCTGGTGGAGCTGACTGGTCCCAGTTTGATAGGATGTGCTCCCCCCTCTCACTATGAAACACATCTCTATTAGTCCTTTGATTTATAGGATGAAAGAACCTGATCAAGACTCAATATTGTTCCAGCATTTATGTCTGAATTCATCTTTCAGTTTAAAACATGATTCTTGTTTCTAATCAACAATATTCACATTAAGTCTGTAACTATATGACTGTCTGAGGTTTAAGTGTTAAACATCTCCAATAATAAACTCACACCTGCTGCTGTTAATGTGACTAACAGCTGGCACACAAACACATCATCACGCTTTAGTTTTCTTACATTTGGTCTGAACTTCTGAAGTTTATTTCCCCATCTTTGGACCAGTCACTCTTCAGGGACACACAGCTGGGCACTGTGGACTCTGCTCTGTCCTCGTCCATCCTGAGGAAACATCAGAAATAGTGATGAGACGTGATGAAGGTAAATAATCTGTAGAGGTTGTAGTTAAATAATCCCAAATCATTTTTATCAAACAGGAACATTTCTGATACATTCTGGATAACAACTGAATCAATGATGTATCTGTATAATTTTCATGTTTTCAGAGTTTAAGCTGCTTTTTTTAACTGTTCCCTGCAGTGAGAAAAGAACTGGCACCTTTTCCAGCCCCTCATCCTGCAGCACTGAATGTGCTCTAAAGTTCTTTCCAGAGCAAACGTCTCTGCACTTGCAGCAACATGTTGTAGTCATGGATCCGTGAGGAGAACCAGATACAGGAAAGCCCCCACTTTGATCCCAAAAACCCAACTGGTGGCCAACGGTGGTCCTGCAACGATGGGGACGCTGGTCCATCGGCCCGACAACACTGGTTTTCCACAGGCCAACATAGTGAAAGGACTGTGCGCCGTTTCATTTTAAGGACCTGATGAATTTCATTTTTCACAATAGTAGAGGCTAATACCCACAAAATGATGTTTTGTATGGTTGAGAAATGTTCTAAGGTAGAGTTGTGGTTCAGAAAACCTTACTTTAAAGGTGAGCCTTGAGGTCCGATGCCGAAGTATAAAGGTTTCCCTTTGGAGCAGTCGCTCTTCATGGACACACAGCTGGGCACTACGGACTCTGCTCTCTCTTCCTCTTCCATCACACATTCGCTCATTTTTAAATGTGAGTCTAAATGGTTAAGCAGGAACAGTCTGCTGACACAGAAAATAAGATTAAAGAACATGATTCTCAGTATGAAGACAAGCAGAGGTCTGTCCAATGACGTATTGTCGGCTCATTCACATCAAAATCTATTATATGATGTAACCCTGTACATCATACAGGCCACATATATATTGGGAAAAAGTTTTGGGACATCTTAAAAGTTTACACCATGTTAAATATAAAATAGTTGTGGAAAAAATGTTTCTCCTGGGTGTTTCAGAAGGTGCGGTGGCATTAGACGGACGCACACAAATACAAATTAAATCATTTTTTATCTGGTTATGGTTTACAAGAAAACCTAAATTCTTTCAAGATGTTAGTTCTCAACATTAAATTCAACAAATAAGATGAGAATGCATTCAAAACTACACAGAAATAAGTCATCACATCATCAAAGTCGGTCAAATGCAGCATCATCTTCTGTCATCTCAGACAGGATTCCAAGAAGAGGATCTTCATTTTCAACAACGCACCTTGACATCTCATCATGGCTCGTCTGTCAGATTACAAGCAGCTTTTTTTGATCAGGCGCATCATGTTTCTCACGAACACATGATGGTGCTGGAAAAAACATCTGTAGCCTGACCTAGAGGTCAAAACTCTGCATGGCGTGCACAGCTACTAGTTGCAGCTGGTGGTTGTGGCGGAGGAGATCCCAAACATATCTAGCAAGCTTGTTTTGGAGCAGAGCTTGTCCACACCTCTGACCCCACTCATCACAGAAGTCCCCACCATATCCATGGCCAGGTGTGTTGGCAGCATTGGAGCCAGCCTCAGGAAAAAGGTGTCAATATCTCAGAAGTGATGATCAAGTTGCCACGACCCAACAGAAGTCAGCAACCCAACATGCTGAATAGAATAGATGACACACAGCAAAGGGCAAAAAACACCCAATTCTGCTCAGACTAATCTGATCTGACCACATGTACAGGACCAAAAATATGAAACACCATGGGTTTAGGTAAAACAATAAAATGGAATGCCTTGATCTCTCCCTCTTTACATACTCTCCTTTTTTAAATAAAGGACTGATGTCCCCGTAGTGGAGGGACAAAGAGAGGAGGCTACAACTGTCGCGTTTGTGTCCCTCTTCCGTGGATTTTTCCACTAACTGCAAATAATATTGTTACTTATTGTGAGTATTAAAATGTGCTTCCTCAACTTCTAAGATGTCGGCTCAGGGTTAGCGGAAAACGCAGTTAGAGGAAACACGGTACAAAGTTTGATCATCCGTCACAACATTCCCGTCGACCAGCCGCAATGTGCGTCGTCCGAAAACGCGCACGCTCATTGCGCACACGCAGGTTATTAAGCCGCATCTCGCAGCGGAACATTGATTCGAGACGACAGCAGTGAAAGAACAAATGCTACCTGAATATTAGAGGTTTTCTATCAGGTTCTTCTCTGCCTCTACACGTCTCGTGTTTGTGGTTGGATCGCGTCATATCCAGCACAAGCGCCTCTCTTCAGAACAATTTGGTCCACGTTTTAACTGAAATACTGGGAAACAACTGGAGTTCGTCTGACAGATGTTCGTTTTTGGGGCGGAATCAAACTGTGTCAACTTTTTGATCTATAGGATCCCCTCTGGTTCAAAGTGTCCCTATAGGATATTGACAGTTCTGACCTTTTGGGGGCTGCACACACCTCTTAATTGTGGCAAATTTAAAAGAAAACAGTTTTTAAAAATCAGCTGAAAAATGAAGACGCAAAACTATGACAGCATAAAGAACCGATCAGGGTTTCTCTCTTTAAATGAATATGAAGCTTTTCTTTTATTTCACATCAGTTTCTCTGTGAATTTTAATATCTCAAACTACAATTTTTATTAAAATGTCTGCAGAGGGTGAAGGATTAATTAGGTAATGAAATGTAAGACAAGGAAGTGGATTATAAATGAACAAATAGTTACCTTGATTCAGTTGGTGGTTGATCTTCGGCTCTTGTCTGATTTAAATGACGGCTTTTTGACATCTTTATTTTTTTTATATTTGTAGTAGCAAATTACTGCAACTACAGCAACTACAGCAACTATGACATCACTTCCAACCTGGCCCGTTTGCTTTTCAGCTGAAATTCAAAGAAATTCAGGTCAACACTCAAACCTTAATAATGATTCTTCATTAAATCAGCTGACTGATGACATGAAGATGCTTTTTATAAACTTTTGTGGTGGTTTTGGGTTCATTATTTTCCTTTTGCTGCTTTACATCTACTTCATGAGGTCACTTTTAGGCAGGCAGGTTCCACAAGATTCCAGAGCTCAGCTGTTCAGGTTTCTGTTTCATTTGCTGCTACATTTTAGTCCTTTTCAGCCTAAAAGTGTATTTCTTTTAAAACTCGGTTCAGCTCAGGTGAATATTGTGAGGATCTGGGTGTGAAGGCGCCTGCAGTGCTGTGTGTGAGCTTCAGGAGCTTCAACGCCTGCTGACATTACTGACGTTCCACCGCTGATCTGGAGCTTATTTACTCATTCCAGCAAAAGTTAGATCCCACTGAATGAGCCCATTATTTTCTAAAAAGTTTAACGTTGACACTGATCAAAGAAACTGGAGCAAATCTTCATAATTATGAGAGATTCTATCTTTAGATTTCAACAAGAATCTAAAAATGAATTTCATCTTTGTTCAAACACTGATTCAACAGGGTCACTCACCTCCCCCACTCAAAGTCCACAGGAAAATTAGGCCCACCAGCAACAGAGGACGCTGATACGTTGACATGATTTCCATTAAAATCCAGTACGGGAATGTTTCACTGGCAGCAGAGTCCAACTGGTCTGATCAGTGTGTGTGTGTGGGTGTGTCTGTGTGATAACAGTGTAACTCACACCTGTAGTTTGTACATTAGACTTTGTCCTTCTTGTGCAGCATATGTAAACAGTGGTTCTGGAAGTTAGACACCAGAAAACAACCCTGACAGTTGAGTCAAGTTTTCCTTTGAATGTATGTAAAAAATAACATGTTTTTCTAATACTACAAAGGAAGCTTTGATTAAGCATTGATGAGGATTTTTTTAATTTTGGTTATTGTTCATAAAATTACCATGATAGCATTGTCAGTAAACAAAAATATCAAAGAGAAAGAAACAAGATTTCTCTCATTTCAGAGGTAAAGAGGTGACAGAGACGATGATTAGTCCTTTTAATAGCAAAATAATGATTAAACAGTGCTAATACAGCAAACGTTCAGTTTCTGAAAACTTGCTAAACGTTTCCCACAGAAACTTCTCCGATTCCCACTTGGCAACTGTAATAAAACAGCACCTTTATTTCTTCAACAGAGGGGAAAAAAGACCAAAACCATCAAAGCCATCTGTGTTGTCGTTTTTCATGTTAGTTTGGTGGTTGGTCCTCAGGCTTTCTGGGTGGTTTTTATCATGTTCAGGTTAATTCTGAGGTGTTCTGGACTCCTGAGGGTCTGTTGGTGCTGCTCACAGCCAGCGGGCCGCTTCCTTCCGTCGAGTCTGTTGGAGTCAAAGTTGAAAGAGTTTCATTCACGTTAATCTTGGGACCTTAGCTGTTTTATTCACTGCCATTTAGCGAATAACTATCTGATTTTGAATGTCTGTCTCCCAGAATTGATCAATTCTACAGATTTATGGTCATTTTTTCCAACTTTTTGTTGCCATTTCCCATTTTGATCCTGACGGATTGTGGTTTCTCTTCTCTGGCGCCACCATGTGGCTTCGTGCCGAACTGTAGATTCTTTATTTCACTGACCTTTGACCAAATGAAGCTCTGCTGCCCCGTAGTTTGAGCTGCAGAGGCGGTGGCCCATAAGGGGCGCTGGGGCACCGCCCTCCTGAAGTGGTGGGGAAAAATTATATATATAATTTTCTTTTTACAAAATGGTATTATCATCAATGTCATTTAAGTGTATTTAAACTGTATACACATCATTTCCACCAACTGACTCTCATTCAACAGTGAATTTCCACTGACAGGACAAACTGGTATCATTTAGTCCAGGGGTCCCCAGACTCTTTCCTGTGAGGGCCACATAACTTTTCCCTTCTCTGATCAGGGGCCAGTGTCAGTTTGTAACAGAAAACAGTCTGAGGATTGCAGGAGTGCCTAAACGTAAAAATGTATTGTTTTCAAGAAAGCACAATCAAATAACCCTTTCTGGATTCTTCACAGAACAAAAGTCAGGAAATAAATAATAACACTATTAATGAAATAAATAACAACCAAATAACCTCTCTGGGTTCGTCACAAAAAAAAATAATTCAAATTCTTTCGTCTTCTGCTGCAGCTGGGCGTTTACATTACCCCCGATTTCTTCAATGTGTCTGGTGATTGTACTCACTGATACACTCACGGCATTAAAGACATCTTTCTTCTCGGGACACACCACCTCCGCCACAGCGTTTATGCATTTCTTGACAAACTCTCCGTCAGTGAAAGGTTTACGGCTGCTTGCTATCAGTGGAGCAGCCTGAAAGCTGGCCCCAACAGATGCCTGGTTCAGCTGAGCTTGGCGTCCAAATGTATTCTGCTGAGCTAACGGTCCACTTGTTCGCTTTGAGAGTTTGTCTGTTCGCATTTGGCCTTGCAAGCTATCGTACTTGTCTTTGTGACGGGGTTCATAGTGTCACCGCAGATTGTGTTGTTTGAATACCGCCACCTCCTCTTGACAGATGAGTCAGGCAGCCTTTTCTTTGCATTGAAGAAAGAAATAATCGTTTGTCCACTGCAGGTTAAATGCCCTGCGTTCTGAATCAATTTCTCTCTGAACTAATCTTTTCGCCATTATTCCGTTCTCTCTTTGAGAGGGGCGGATTAAGGATTTTTTTGTTTGTTCTGTACTTCATATGTAGCATATGAACTTTACACACTACTATAATAGGACTTTAATATCTTCATGGAAGAATTGAATTTTTATACGGCTGCTTTTAACTTCTTGACACTTCTACACTTTAGAGACATTTCCAGTAACCACATAATAAGATGAAGGGCCTGATTTACTTTATTTTTTTTATTCATTATATACATCATTATCGTTTCAATATATTTTTCTATTATCTAAGGTATTTTTCTCCTTTATGATTATTTTGATCTCTAGGTGCATCATTGTCTGTATTTTCTACATATTGAATATTTTAATTGAGAGAAAAATAATGATTTCAGCACCAGCGTTCACAGAACGTAACTGAACATTTGTAAAATATGACAGCAAATACACAAACAATATTGGTCATTGAAACACATCAAAAGGATCCTTTTCCCACAAACTCTCATGTTTTTACAGTGTTAATCCTGAATGTGATCTGAAGTTACAGACCTTCTTTAGCTAACGTAACTGATCAGCCTTTATCATCAGCAGCTTCCCCAATAAACCAGCTGCTTATAAAGAGACTAAAACTGACCCGTCCACTCTTTCATTCCTCAGTAGAACTTCTGGAGACCTCCCTCAGGTGTCCAAGTCACTGAACATCAAGTATCTGGATCTGGCTTCCCTGTACGACATGATGGAAAGCCTCAAACCTTCTGAAGCTGGACCTGTGTGCTGATTCTCCAGGTCCTTTTGATGGTTGAGGTCAGTTTTCATGGACTGTGATTGTCTGATGGCGCCGTTTTAAGCCTTTAAACATCATTTTTCAGTGGAGAAGCAACAGTCGTCTCCTGGTGTCCCTTTGACCTGAAGCCTCCAGACATCGTGTTGGTGTCGGATCATGTTGCTGAGTTGAGCATCTGCTCCAGTGACGTGCGGTGAGGTTCATGGCTGGTGAGGCTCTGACTCCTCAAGAGTCAGATTTATGATTTAAGAACTGAAAAAAGCATCTTATTTCACCATTTTTTCAACAGCATACAACTCCTGATAATGCTTCATATCCCATCAGCATTCCTCTTTCAATTACACTCACAAACCAACACAAACATATACACAGGACCATATTTGTTCTATAAAGAACTTTCTTTTATAGCTATGGATAGAGCTAGGATTCATATGTGTTTTAATAATTCATTTATACTGTAAACAAATTAAAGTGCAGAGATGTGTGCAGCACAAATTTAATTTTGACCAACAGCAAAAATTTCTGTTATTTTTCAAACTTGAAATTCTGGTGCTTCAATAAATTGTAATAAAGTTTGCCTATTAAAGCACCAGCGAGAAAGCACCTGCCAGCCTGCGTGCGCCCCCTTGAGGTGAGGCCGAGTACTGTGTTGGGAAATATCGCGAATTGCATTTTATGTTATTGCTTTTAATAATAAAGTAGTTAGTTTGGTAGGTAATACGAGAAGGATTAAAATGTGGGAAAGTGGAGTGTGGGAACGGATGTGTATGTGAGCGTGTTAGTAAGAAGGAGGACCAAACAATAATGTGTGGTATCTGCTTAGGTTAGGGTCCTCAGGCCTGTGCACCTGTGCGTAGGCTGAGAACCGCTCCAATATGGTCAAAACATGAGCAATGTGACTCGGCGAGCATAAACGTTCCCCTGCCTGTGTGAGAAATGTAGCTGATGCAGTCTGTGTAACGAAGATACGCCTCCTGCTGTGTAATCATGCCTGTTTTAATAAAAGAGAAACGCTGGGGAGGAGGAGGAGAGTCTCCGGGACGACGCGGCAGAGTTCGTGTCTGATCGGAGCGCCACTCCCCCCTGGCCAGGTGAAAAGTCTTCCAAGTCTGGTCTCAACTTGTGGTGAACTTTGTTCGTGCGCCTGTCTGAGTACACTTCTGAGGATTTCGACGACAACTGCCTGCCTCACCTGCTGACTTTCCTCTGCACTTTATTGGGCGGTCAGCAGGAATAGTTCTCTCACACGTGCATAAAAGACATTACACAGACTGCAGAAAGTCATGGTGTATAACCACCATTTCTGTAAAGTTCATATTAGCAATATGGCACCAACATGCAACCCAGTTTGTATTGGATTGTGCAGTCAGACGTGAGGCCCAATTCGCCCCTGCCTCACCCGGGGTTTCTGCCCTGGATTTGATCGGAAAAACAATTTTGACTTAATAAAATGGAAGAAATGTGTAGTCAGACTCCAAATGCATTTTTAACACATATCAGTGGAAAATATAAATCTTTATTTTTGTACACTTTCTTTTTTCCTTTTTAGTGCCTCCCCTCCCCACGTCACTGTGTTAATTATGTCCGACCTGGTCAAGAGTGAACTCAGTACCCGACACTCACCAGCTGACTGGACAGTTGTGCCGTCAGTACTAACGGCCCAGTCGGAGCAAAGAACTGGTCTGTGCTGCAATTTTAAGTAAATATTGTCATTTTAAATTTCATACTCATGAACGTCCTACTTTGGAGAGAGTTGCTCTAATCAGAATAATTGGGAATTCACGCAATCTGATTGGCTTTTAGCGGAGGTACCGTAATTTCGCGACCACATGGCGCACTTAGGTCTTAAATATTCTCCACCCTGGACGGGGCCCCTGATACTGCGGTGGCCTTCAGAACTGAAGAAGCCTTCTGGATAGAAGGTGAAACGTCTTCAAAAGAGAATAAAAAACCGTCCAGTTGACACAGAAAACTACCCTGGATAACTACGGCCTGGATGATTGAGAATCTACACGGATAAAATCTGTAAATGCTTTTCTACTTGCCGGCTTTCGCTAAACTGCTACATACATTGCTAAATACACGCTAGCATGCATGTTTTAAGCTATCGTAGCGGTATGTTTTACCATGCCTGCGCCCTATAATCCGGAGCGCCTGATGTATGTGTTAAATACAGAAATAGCACCCGTAACTGAGGCTGCACCTTTTAATACGGTGCGCCCTTTGGTCGCGAACATACGGTATATAGAACACAGGGCACGTTTGTGCGTGATATCACTCCGCGTCTGCGCAACGACCACAACCTCCTATCTTTAGTATTGCTGCGCCAACTGGTGGTCTTTTGGGTTGAGGATAACGGTGATCTATATGTAGCTATATGTAGCTATAGCGTCATTGGGCTCCACTCCAGCCACTCCTGGTAGTTCCTCAAAAACACTGAGTTTTTAGTGGATGCACAATCTGTGGAAGCCAACATAGAAACTTCTGAAGAGACAAAGTTCTTGCAACAAAAATATAGTCCCCAATTAGGTTGTTTTGTTATCACACGACCCCGTCCCCATTATCTTAAGAGAATATAAAAGAATGAGTGGAGACAGAAGAGAGAATGAGACGTTTTTGGCGCGTGTCGCTCTTGATTTTGTGTTTATTTTTGCAGTAAACTTAAAGGAGGCCTTTACACTTTATGTTTGATTCCTTTTAAGCTGATATTCCATTCTTGACATCTTTAAATTTACAGTATTCATGGGAATTTTATTTGGTCATTTTGCTTCTTTTTATTTACTATTTCAAACATTTATTAGTTGTTTTTATTAGATTGCAATAAATCATATAACATTTACCAGACTGACTAAAGTCAAATGACCTGCGGTTCCCACCGATAGCCGTCATTCTGATGGGTTTTTGCTGGCTGCAGCTGAAATATTCCAATGCTCCATGTCACAGAGACAGTAAATACTAAACCCTAAAGATTCTGAAGGCATGATGTAAAATAGTAACGTATAATACAGACATTTGAAGAGACAATTAAGAGAATGTTTTCATGCTTATAAGAGTGGCCGAGGAGCCATTTAGAACTTTATAAAGATGCATTGTGTGATACCAGGAACTAATTTAACTTCAAGGCGAAGCTGCTTCTGCTTTGTTGACCATCGACTGATCTCCTGAAAGTCCACCACCGCTTTTTAAAAACTGAATTCTTCATCTATGGAGGGAGTAGACGGCAGATGTTTCCACAGATGCTCTTCACCAGTGGTCAGTGAGTGATGCAGCAGATGAGCGGGAGTTGACTGGCTTCAACCAGCTACTGAATCAATATCTCCAGCCCATAGTCTGGATTCTTTACGAGAGCAGACAGCAGCTTCACTCCTGAATCCTTCAGGTGGTTCTGTCTCAGGTCCAGAACCCTCAGATGGGAGGGATTGGACCTCAGCGCCGAGGCCAGAGAGTCACAGCTGATCTCTGATAACCTGCAGTCCTTTAATCTGAATGACAGATAAAAGATGCCATTTTACAGTTCTTGCACATACAGTAATCATTTAGTGTTGGTTCAGAAAAGCCGACAGTTCCTTCTGCCACCATAAACCAGATCAGCTTTAAGTCTTTTTCATTTCAGTATTTAATTTACTGCATACCTGAGAGTCTCCAGCTTACAGAGAGGATCCTGGAGAAAACCACAGAGCAGCTTCACTCCTGGATCCTTCAGCTGGTTAAGACTGAGGTCCAGAACCCTCAGATGGGAGGGATTGGACCTCAGCGCCGAGGCCAGAGAGTCACAGCTGATCTCTGATAAACTGCAGTTAATCAATCTAAAAACCACAATAAATCCCATTTGTTTCAGTCAGACGTGTTCAGATTTTGCTTTGCTTAGTTACAAATAAATCTGCTCGGAATCTTTGTAGATGAATGAAATACGGACTTTAGACACAGCTGAACTGACCTGAGAGTCTCCAGCTGACAGTTTGGACTCTCCAGTCTAGAACAGAGCAGCTTCACCCCTGAATCCTTTAGACTGTTGGAGTTCAGGTCCAGAACCCTCAGATGGGAGGGATTGGACCTCAGCGCCGAGGCCAGAGAGTCACAGCTGATCTCTGATAACCTGCAGTCAATCAAACTAAAAAAAGAAAAGAGATTAGAAGATCACAACACATAAACACAACAGGTTCTCCGTTCCCTCCCGGGGGGCCTGTCTATGTGTCATGGCTGGCGGCATTCTGGAGTCAGGAGTGGGAGTTATCGGGGCCATCACAGGTCCAGGTCACTACATCCAGGAACTCAGGGAAGGCATGAAAGGAGGAGATCTCCCACGTCGGCAATGGATCCTCCTCAACCAGGTTGGTGGCCCTGAATGAGTCCCCAGCTGATTGCAGGGCCCTAAGTCAGCATTTAGGGGTTCGGTACCTTGCTCAAGGGTACATTGGCAGGGCTCTGGAGGTGTTCAGGGGCCTGCTCCACTACCAGAACACCATGTTTTGTCCACACTAGGGTTTGACCTGAGAACCCTCTCATCCCAGTCCACAACAGACTATATCAGCTTTGTGTTGATGCAGAACGGGTCCCTGGCTTTGATCTTAAAGCTGCCGACTATGTTATCTAACCTTGTATTAGTCCAGCAAATATACAATACTGTGGGTGGATGTCACAGTATGTGCTCTCCGAGTGGTTTTTTACCTACTTCACAATGGGTTTTTCATCCTAGTATCTGCTCCCCCCTCACCTGTGATGTTCCTCACCATTTCACCTGAGTGCTGCTTTAAGAACCTCTGACTGTCCTTTTATTTTCAGTCGACCTTTAGTAATAATCTTTATAAGGAAATAAATCGTACTGTCGAACAATAAAATACATGAACTCACCTGAGAGTCTCCAGCTTACAGAGAGGATCCTGCAGAAAACCACAGAGCAGCTTCACTGCTGGATTCTTCAGCTGGTTCTGACTCAGGTCCAGAACCCTCAGATGGGAGGGATTGGACTTCAGTGCTGAGGCCAGAGAGTCACAGCTGAGCTCTGATAAAGTGCAGTCCTTTAATCTAAAAACCACAATAAATCCCATTTGTTTCAGTCAGACATTTTGCTTTGCTTAGTTCCAAATAAATCTGCTTGGAATCTTTGTAGATGAAAGAAATACGGACTTTAGACATAGCTGAACTGACCTGAGAGTCTCCAGCTTACAGTTTAGACTCTCCAGTCCAGAACAGAGCAGCTTCACCCCTGAATCCTTTAGACTGTTGTAGCTCAGGTCCAGAACCCTCAGATGGGAGGGATTGGACCTCAGCGCCGAGGCCAGAGAGTCACAGCTGAGCTGTGATAACCTGCAGTACCTTAAACTGAATAAAGACAAAATACAACCTGTCAGATATGAGCAGATATGTTGAGTCCACACTCGTTTCTGAAAACCTGAACAGGAAAACAGTCGACAGAACATCTGGTGTTTCAGATAGTCACCCAAAAATAATCAGTCAGAAATGGAGATGTTCTTTAGGAGGTATAAAACAGAACAGAGATGGCTTTAAAGTTAAATTCCCAGCTGGAGCTGTGAACCAGATGACCTTTAACCTTCAGACATGGAATTTAAAAGCTTCTAACACTGGACAACACGAGAAGAACAAAGTGTCTGGTGAGATCACTCAATGGAGCCTTTTCCTGACAGAGTCACTCATGTCTGCTGTCGACAGCCTGTGTTCTTAATCACATCTGGACTTACACGGCCTTCCTGCAGTTCCTCACAGCTGGAATCAGGCAACGTCGTCCCTCCACTGAGGTGTTGTACTGCTGCAGGTTCAGCTCATCCAGAACCTCCTCTGACATCTGCAGCAGGTAGGCCAGAGCTGAACAGTGGATCAGTGACAGTCTCCTCTCTGATTTCTTCTCTGACTTCAGGAACTCTTGGATCTCCTGATGGACTGACTGATCCTTCATCTCCGTCAGACAGTGGAAGATGTTGATGCTTCTGTCTGGGGAGATTTTATCACTGTTCACCTCCTTCAGGTTGTTGAGGACCTTCTGGATGGTTTCTGGGTGGTTCTCCATCTGATCCAACAGTCCACCCAAGATCCTCTGATTGGACTCCAGAGAGAGACCATGAAGGAAGCGAACAAACAAGTCCAGGTGGCCATTTTTACTTTTGAGAGATTTAATTAGTGCTCTCCTGAGGAAGTCATCAAGAGATGTGACTGGATCGTTATTAAACAACCCAGCAAACCCGGAAAAGGGGTGTTGTTTCGAATATTTTAGAAAAGACTCCATAATCCCTTTATTCTTGATGGTGTAACAGTGGAACATGTAGACGGCAGCCAGAAACTCCTGAATGCTCAGATGAACAAAGCAGTAGACTGATTTCTGGAAGATCACACTCTCTCTTTTGAAGATCTCTGTACAAACTCCTGAGTACACCGACACCTCGGAGACGTCCAGTCCACATTGCTTCAGGTCTTCTGAGTAGAACATGATGTTTCCTTTCTCCAGATGTTCAAACGCCAGCCAACCCATCTTCAGAAGGAGTTTTTTGTCAGCCTTAGTCAGTTTCCCTGGTCTCTGCTTTCCTCCATACTTCTGCTTCTTCCTCTTTATCTGAACCATCAGGAAGTGTGAGTAGAGGTCAGTCAGGGTTTTGGGCAGCTCTCCTCTCTGCTCTCTGGTCATCATGTCCTCCAGAACTATAGCAGTGATCCAGCAGAAAACTGGGATCAGACACATGATGTGGAGGCTCCTGGAGGCCTTGATGTGTGAGATGATTCTCTTGGACAGATCTTCATCACTGAACCTCCTCCTGAAGTACTCCTCCTTCTGGGAATCAGTGAAGCCTCGTACTTCTGTGATCCTGTCAACACACGAGGGAGGAATCTGATAGGCTGCTGCAGGTCTGGAGGTGATCCAGATGAGAGCTGAGGGAAGCAGGTTCCCCTGGATGAGGTTCACCAGGAGCACGTCAATGGACGATACTTGTGTGACATCAGAGATGACCTGATGCTTGTTGAAATCCAGTGAAAATCTGCTTTCATCCAGGCCATCAAAGATGAACAGAAGTTTCCAGACAGTCAGATCTTCTGCTCTGATCTTCTGTAATGTTGGATGGAAAACATGAAGCAGTGAGAGAAGACTGTGCTGCTCATCTCTGATCAAGTTCAGCTCCCTGAATGAGAGCGGAAGCACCAGACTGATGTCTTGGTTCTCCAAACCTTCTGCCCAGTCCAGACTGAACTTCTGCACTGAGAAGGTTTTTCCAACGCCGGCGACACCGTTGGTCAGAACCACTCTGATGTGTCTCTGTTGCTCAGATAAGACTTTGAAGATGTCCTGGCACTTGACTGGAGTGTCCTGGATGTCCTTCTTGGAGGTTCTCTCAAGCTGTCTCACCTCATGTTGTGTGTCCACCTCCTCACTTTGTCCCTCAGTGATGTAGAGCTCAGTGTAGATCGTGTTCAGCAGGGTTCCACTTCCTGCTTCATTAGTTCCTTCAGTCACATGTTCACATCTTCTCTTCAGACTCATCTTATGACCTTCTATCACCTCCTGCAGATCACTTCCTGAAAATAAGTAAACCAATGATTTCCATCTAGAATAAATCATCAACACAACTACAAATTCATGACATCACAAGTCCAATTTTATATTGAACAATTTTACTTTGTTTGGGCTTCATTTCAGCATCTCCAGATCTGCTTCCAGATTGTGAACAAGAGGACTCTCCTGGTGGAGCTGCCTGGTCCCAGTTTGATAGGATGTGCTCCCCCCTCTCACTATGAAACACATCTCTATTAGTCCTTTGATTTATAGGATGAAAGAACCTGATCAAGACTCAATATTGTTCCAGCATTTATGTCTGAATTCATCTTTCAGTTTAAAACATGATTCTTGTTTCTAATCAACAATATTCACATTAAGTCTGTAACTATATGACTGTCTGAGGTTTAAGTGTTAAACATCTCCAATAATAAACTCACAACCTGCTGCTGTTAATGTGACTAACAGCTGGCACACAAACACATCATCACACTTTAGTTTTCTTACATTTTGTCTGAACTTCTGAAGGTTATTATTGCATCTTTGGACCGGCCACTCTTCAGGGACACACAGCTGGACACTGTGGACTCTGCTCTGTCCTCGTCCATCCTGAGGAAACATCAGAAATAGTGATGAGACTGTGATGAAGGTAAATAATCTGTAGAGGTTGTAGTTAAATAATCCCAATTCACTGCATTTTTATCAAACAGGAACATTTCTAATACATTCTGGATAACAACTGAATCAATAAATCAATGATGTATCCGTATAATTTTCATGTTTTCAGAGTTTAAGCTGCTTTTTTTAACTGTTCCCTGCAGTGAGAAAAGAACAGGCACCTTTTCCAGCCCCTCATCCTGCAGCACTGAATGTGCTCTAAAGTTCTTTCCAGAGCAAACGTCTCTGCACTTGCAGCAACATGTTGTAGTCATGGATCCGTGAGGAGAACCGGATACAGGAAACGCCCCCACTTTGATCCCAAAAACCCAACTGGTGGCCAACGGTGGTCCGGCAACGACGGGGACGCTGGTCCATCGGGCCGACAACACTGGTTTTCCACAGGCCAACATGGTGAAAGGACTGTCTTCAGCTCAGCCACTAAATGATTTGGTGCTGCATAAACATACTAGTCAGGACTTTTTAACTTCCCTCCTTTGTTCCCCTCTTCAATTATTTCTATAATCCAAGTCCTCAAAGATCACTGCTCTATTTAAAATACATGAAAGAAATGACACCCACTCCTGCATTTCTTTCACAGTGGTTCCACAACATAGAACAATAAACCACTGTGAGAAAACGTGCAACATGAACCCAAAATCCTGTTGGTGTCCTGTGATCCTGTGTGGATTTATTTATTTAGTTATTTTAAAAGTTTTTTGTCTTAAATAATACCAAAATATCCATCTGTAACCTGGACTGTTGAACAACTCTAATAACTCTAAGAGCTTTTCACCTGTCACAAAAATGTCACTCTTCCTGCTTTGTCTGAACAGAATACTTTCACTTTTAAAACCTAATCAACAGATTTATGGCGTATATATTACTACCATTAAAGCGTTCTGGGAGGGTTTAAAGTTCTTTTAGAATCAGTAGCAAAGAGCAGAAAAATAAACTAAACTTCACTTAGAAAGACTATTCAACTATAACTAAAGCCAGACTATAAGAAAGTTAAATAAGACCTATTCATTAATAATGTATAATGATGTTTTGTGCTAAAACTAAATATGAAGTCTCATTGGATCGTCTAGTTGAATCAAATCTTGATTTTATCTCCAAACACAACTGTCAATTCTTTTCAATAATACTCTTCGTTTACTCACCTTGTCGGTCTTCAGTCTTCCTGCTTAGTCTGAAAGGAATACTTTTAAAAACTGGTTTGTTGGGTTCCCAGTTTCTGGGACCGTTGTTGCTGGTGTCTACCTGCAGGGGGCGTGGAGGAGCCGCTCATCAGCCACAGCTGGCCCCGCAGACACACGCACCTGCGGTCTCTCTTCAATCTCCCGTTAGATTTAAGGACAGAACTCCTGTCTGCCAGCGGCGGAGTGTTTTCGTCCTCATCGCCAAACCCTGACTTCTGTGGCTTGACTATTTCTGAGAGTTTTCCTAGCGGACTTGTTTTGGGCTCTCTCGAGGTCTCTCCGCCTCTCTGTGAACGCGGACCGAACTGTTCTTGTTCACTTTAGAATAAAGACGCTTTTCGGACACCATTCTCCACCATTATTCAACCTAGTTAACTAAATAAGATTTATGATGCTTCACAGATTTTAAAGACTTGTAAAAGCAGCATATTTCTGCAGCCCTGGAGTCCAGGAGGAGCAGCAGAGGTCAGAATGTGTCGGAGCGCGTTTAACTATTGTCTGCAGTTCCACGCGTGTCCACCGGGTGGCGGTAAAGCATCACATGATATTTCTCCTTTTTGGAACTTCTTCAGCTGCGTTGAGCTTTAAATCTTCACCTGTCACATTTTCATTATTGTCATTTTTGGGTCTAAACTGGACCAGTTCTGTGAGCTGTTTTGCTTTTTCTGTGGACCAGATGTTCCCGGCAGGTTCCATCATCGGACACAGACGGAGACAGGTCACGTGACAACAGTCAGCCTTTAGTTCTTTATTACAGGAGGATCTGGTTTATATACAGACACGTATCTGCGTGTATTAAGTGTTTATACACACGTGTGCGCGTACGTGCACACTGTATATTCATATAATAACTGTAAGTTTCTAAAACAACAAAGTAGAGTCACTGAGGCACGGCTTCACCTCCTTTACACCGAGGTTTCCCTGAGCAGGTGTGATGAACTGTTGCAGAAGGAAAAGCATGGAACATGTTAATAACCGGACACAAAAACACTCAGGTTTATTGTCTGGACCTCGCCATCCCTTTGGGGAGGATCATCTCATTCTTCAGCTTTGAACTGTCAGAGTTCAAAGGTTTCATCCTTCCACAAGACCAGAAAACTTCCGCCCAACCTTCTGACCTCTAGTGTCGTATTTTCATCTCTTCAGAAATTATCATGTTGAACATTTTGTCTTCCAAAGGAAAAAGAAAAAAACTTCTTCCCATCTGAAATTCGGGGCGAGACAATCCGAAAAAGGCAACTATCTCCAAATCTGAGCTTTCTGAGCGACTGATGTGAAGCTGGTGAAACCAGTTTGACGACCATTGTGAAACCAGGAGCAGTGTAAATGAGGGGGGGGGGGGGGGGGCAGTGAGTGGATGCTGCATTCATCAAACACACAATAGTCAGAAGAGAAGAAGGAAGAACAGAAGCCCGTGTTCCTCAGTGTTGGTGTGGAGACGCCTGTTTGGAGGAGCAGGAAGCAGGCTGGACTCTTCCAGCTGGCTTTAATGCCACTTCTCTTCTGAGAACCTCCCAGCAGCTTTCTCTCCACCATCTTTTTACGCTGAAGGTTTTTGATCATTTCAGGTCAGATGTTCTTGGACTGAGGTTAAACATGTTTGTTCTTGTGCTCGGAGCGAACCGACGATCCTCTAAAGTCAGGCATCCTAAAGGTGGATGTTTCCTGAGGCCTGGAGGCTTTAAAGTGGCGCTTTTACCCACTTGTCCTCGTTCTGTTGGAAACTTGATACAAAAACCTTTTCTGGAGCTTCATGTTCTGCTTTTTTGAAGGAATGAAACGCTCCTCAGAAACGCTCCTCAAACTCTCCCCACAGCTTCATTGCTAAACAGGATTTGGGTTTTTTTTGTCCGTGCTAAATGGAAAGTGTTTGTCCTTTGGTGGTCCAACAGGACCACGATTTGGATGGATGGATGATTTGATGTTATTGAGAATAAAAACAGCTGAAAATGGAAGCGGAGATGTTTCAGAGCACCAGAGTTCAGAAAGAGTTTCTAATCAAACACCGCCTGTTGGGAAAAATCACTAAATCAAGTATCTGTTAGATTTTGGGTTTTAACAGAACCCGAGAGCAGGCCAGAACACAGTGGTAAAAAGGTCCAAATGAGTTTTATTGACAGGGGAACACTCAAAGAAGACAGAAGCAGTCCTCCTGGACTGCAGGGAGCTCGGGAGACAGGTTCTGCACTTCTCAGGTCCAGCAGACGGCGTGAAGCCCTTAAACGTGCCGGGAAGACAGAGCAACAAAGCCGCAACACTCTGGCCCTGATCGCCAGGCGCTCCCTCCTCCAGGTGTTAATTGCCCACAGGTGCGCCTGCCTCAGCACCAGCTGCCGCCAATTGAGCTCCTCACGCCCCCTGCAGGACAAACCAGACACAACCCTGGACCCCAACATTTAAGGGTCGTTTTCCTTCCACTTCTCAATCACCGACGTGTCCAACTTCACAGGACCTGCCCAAAGGTTCCCGTTTCTGTCATCCTCGCAAAAACGGACTAAAAGGACGCTTCTCCGGGTCATCCAGCTCACCTTGTCCAGGCAGCTCACTTTCTCTGTCGGGTAGACGATCTTCCCACAGCGGGCGCACTGAGGGTTCATCCTCGGAACCTCCTCCGCGGTCTCCTCCGCTTCTTTAAAACAGATATAGTTGCCGTCGCCGGCAGCCGAGCGCCACAAGTTCCAGCAAACGTTTGACAACCAGCAGCAACGACAAAATGTAGAGATACAAGTCAGTAGGAGACAGACGGAGCCTCTGTGGACGCACGAAGGAGCCGCGTCCGGGCTGGAGACTCGCTGATGCTGCGCTGACAACCACCGTCAGTGACAAGCTAGCGAGAGTTAGCTCACGAGACCGGAAACTAGCGACAGGAACCGGAAGTAAACAAAGGAGCAGACAACTTTGCGTTCAAGTTTCATTCAAATATGCAAATAAAGAGTAAAATAAAAAATACATTTAAACTTAACAGAAAATATAAGGACTCATCAACTTTATTTGTACCCAAAATGTAGTTTCTGTCATTACATAAACTTCCTCATGCAAATATTTAGACAGTATGATATTAAACTATTAGCATTACACAAATGTAATTTAAGTTATCCCATAATATGCATGTAAAAATGTTTCGATCCTCAGTCACATAACACAAAGCAGATAAACATATAAGGAAACACAGTAAAGTTTCAAAAAAAACAAAAAAACAAATCTAAGTTCACAGAAAAGCGCATAAAAATTAAATTGAGAATCTGTGACTGTGTACTGCACAATCCCTTGCTTATTCTAAGCTTATTCTTTTTATTTTAATTATTTCGTTTGCTGTTAACTATTGTCTTCCTGATTTAGGCGTAACGAGCTGCAGGTGCGCTGGAGGCTCAGCGCTCTTCGGAGATCGGCCCCCCCTGAATGCCGTTCCTGCAGGTAGGAGAGGTGAGAAGTCGCGCCGACGACGACAGAACCGAACCACAAACAATAACATATGAAAGAGGATATATGAACATGTGACTTAATAACATACGAAAGAGGATATATGAACATGTGACTTAATAAGATATGAAAGAGGATATATGAACCTATGACTTAATAACATATGAAAGAGGATATATGAACATGTGACTTAATAAAATATGAAAGAGGATATATGAACATGTGACTTAATAACATATATAAGAGGATATATGAACATGTGACTTAACAACATTGAAAGAGGATATATGAACATGTGGTTTTTCCCCACTATAACACACAGACATACAACATCAGTATCAGTGTTCCAAATCCTGTTTTCTTTTTCTGCCAGCTCTTCCTCGAGCGATTACCCGCATCTTGCGCATGTCCCGCCCTGCTGAGGCAGAGCCGTACTGGGATGGAGCGTTACGCGGCGATCCAGCTCAGTGGGCTACATGGCCTCGGCGGAGGAGTAATACAGTGTGAAGTCCCGCAGTGAGCTGATGTTTGAGAAACAGTCTGGGAGACACGGACTGGTGACCCGAGTCACACACGCTGCCAGTACGTTTCCAGAAACATTTAAACACATGAGATATAGAAGCATAAGTAGCTTCATTTGAGTTCTGAGCTTTGGTGTCTGTGTGTAGCTGTGAAACCACAAGAAGAGGGAGGAGCGAGCGATCAGCTGTACGCAGAGATCAAGCCGGCTGTGGATGGAGCCACTACATCATTAAACACATGCGCAACAAGAACGACTACAATGAGCTCAGATGGTTCAAACAGAGTCCTCAACCCAAAGTCTGATTTAAAAAGATCAAAAGTGGCGTAAATGTCTGGTCCTGACAGGAGAGGATAACTGGAGCGGCATCGCTCGTACAGTAGACCGACTCTGCCTCTTCCTGGCTTACCCCGGTGATGACCTTTGGCACCGTAATCATCTTTCTGACGGGAATCTGTAACCAACCTCCTCATCTGCCCTTCAAAGGAGACCCGCATGACTCCAGAGAGGAGAACCCACGCCTGCTGTGATGCACACCACAGCCAGGGCTTTTTCCATCGCCATCGTTTCTCTGGGGGAAATGTTGCATTTCTTTATCTTAATAACAACAAATCTTTAGTTTGTTCTATAGCAGGTCCATATGTTTAGTGTCAGAGACTTCTTAGATTGTGTTCATTGCTGGCACATAAAGAAAAATGCTTTGATTTTTTAAAGTGACACAAACCCATCTCAGCACTGTTTTTTATATCCTCTATATTATTTTGCGTAGTCTGTAACTGTTGTGCTTTATTTCTGCTGGCTTCTTTAATGTGATGTAAACCAGCCTGACATAATACCAGTTGAGTATTTTATGTTGCCAAGGTCTAAAAACAGCCTGACAGAATAAAAAATTGTGAAAATTTAGAGGATGAATTATACCTGGTGGTATCTGATCTTGAACAGCAAATTGAAAGAGTATTTTATAGGGAAGTGAAATAATGTTTGGACCTCTTATCAGGCAAAGAGAAAGTTGTTAAGAACTGCTCTAAAAACACCACCTAAGGGGGACTATATCCAAATCTCTCCGTTTACTGATGGGACGTTGAAACGTCAATGCGCGGATTCATACATTTAGAACTGGACGTTGCACCAGAACTGGAAGCGCGGACTGATACATTTAACAGCGGTCCTGCTTCAGCCCTCCGGGCTTCATAACAAAATACGAAAATTTAAATTTTGGAAACATTGTTTGTTGTCGGTGGTTCCTCACACCCATCGTTTAGTTTAACAAAACATACTTTATATGTTAATTATGTCCTACCTGGTCAAAAGTGAACTCAGTACCCGACACTCACCAGCTGACTGGACAGTTGTGCCGTCAGTACTAACGGCCCAGTCGGAGCAAAGAACTGGTCTGTGCTGCAATTTTAAGTAAATATTGTCATTTTAAATTTCATACTTACGTTCTACTTTGGAGAGAGTTGCCCTAATCAGAATAATTGGGAATTCACGCAATCTGATTGGCTTTTAGCGGAGGTACCTGTCACAGCTCCATTTCCCCAGTTCCCTCCTGTCCCCCTGCCTCTGCTCCACTCACCTGCAGCACAGGTGCAGCTCATTCCCAATCAGCCCTGCTATCAGCCTCCCCTGCACTCTCACTCTTTGCCAGATTGTTCTTCCGTATTTCTATGCAAGACTCTCCAGCACTTCTGACCTGCCTGACCTCCTGTTGCTGAACCTGTTTGCCTCTGACCTGCCTGCACCTCCTGTCTCCCAGTAAACTCACCAGCCTTCAGCCTAGTGTCATTGGGCTCCACTCCAGCCGCTCCTGGTAGTTCCTCAAAAACACTGAGTTTTTAGTGGATGCACAATCTGTGGAAGCCAACATAGAAACTTCTGAAGAAGTCCCCAATTAGGTTGTTTTGTTATCACACGACCCCGTCCCCATTATCTTAAGAGAATATAAAAGAATGAGTGGAGACAGAAGAGAATGAGACGTTTTTGGCACGTGACGCTCTTGATTTAGTGTTTATTTTGCAGTAAACTTAAAGGAGGCCTTTTCACTTTATGTTTGATTCCATTTAAGCTGATATTCCATTCTTGACATCTTTAAATTTACAGTATTCATGGGAGTTTTATTTGGTCATTTTGCTTCTTTTTATTTACTATTTCAAACATTTATTAGTTGTTTTTATTCGATTGCAATAAATCAGATAACATTTACCAGATTGACTAAAGTCAAATGACCTGCGGTTCCCACCGATAGCCGTGGATGATACTAAACCCTAAAGATTCTGAAGGCATGATGTAAAATAGTAACGTATAATACAGACATTTGAAGAGACAATTAAGAGAATGTTTCCATGCTTATTAGAGTGGCCGAGGAGCCATTTAGAACTTTATAAAGATGCATTGTGTGATACCAGGTACTAATTTAACTTCAAGGCGAAGCTGCTTCTGCTTTGTCGACCATCGACTGATCTCCTGAAAGTCCACCACCGCTTTTTAAAAACTGAATTTTTCATCTATAGACGGAGTAGACGGCAGATGTTTCCACAGATGCTCTTCACCAGTGGTCAGTGAGTGATGCAGCAGATGAGCGGGAGTTGACTGGCTACCACCAGCCATGACTCAATGTCTCCAGCCCATAGTCTGGATTCTCTACGAGATCAGACAGCAGCTTCAGCTCTGAATCCTGCAGCTTGTTGAGCCTGAGGTCCAGTTCTCTGAGATGGGAGGGATTGGACCTCAGCGCCGAGGCCAGAGAGCCACAGCTGATCTTTGATAAGCTGCAGTCCCTTAATCTAAATAAAGAAGGGAAACTTTTATAAGGTTATAAGTGAAACCAGTATTAATCTGAAACGTTAATCAAAGGCATGATCTGTAAATATTTAATTTAGTTACAGGTTAAAAAATGATAGTAATATGTAATTACCACAATTCCAACCTCTCAGGTTTGCACTGTTCCAAAGGAGAATATATATTGTTCTGGCCCTCACTCTTCCCAGGTTCTCCCACCTCTTTCCCTCCCATCTCATCATGGAGATCCGTCTCACCTGTGGCTCATCTTTAAAGGCACAACCTGTCTTAGATGACTTCCTGTCTCCCTCACCATCTCCCTCCTCGTTGGCTGGTGTCTACCAGGCACCCTCACCTAGTTTTGTCTAATTTTGGTTACCATCTGTCGGCTTTTTCATTGTCCTTAAATCAACTTATCATGAATAAGTGGTCCCCGTGTGGCCCTCCCTCCTGAAGGAACTGGGCACAACACACACACTCAGAAAGTGTGAGGACCCTCGGATGGAATAATGGACATTTTTGAGAATGGTGTTTACCTCAGAGTTTCCAGTCGGCAGTTTGGAAAGTGGAGAAAACCACAGAGCAGCTTCACTCCTGGATCCTTCAGCTGGTTCTGACTCAGGTCCAGTTCTCTGAGATGGGAGGGATTGGACCTCAGCGCCGAGGCCAGAGAGCCACAGCTGATCTCTGATAAACTGCAGCGCTCTAATCTGAAAAATGCAGGATGAGGTTATACGGTGCAGGTCTGCATGTTATCTGCGTCAGTACTAAACCTACGTTAGTTCTTAGTTGGGTCAGACCTGAATTCACGATATTACAAGGAATTTTTTTAATGTGGTGCATCACAGCAGTGTTGAGAACAGCCTCACTTCACCATCTTAGCAGCTGGTATATAGGTAGAAAAATGAAGACTGACCTGAGCCTCTCCAGTTTACAGTTTGGACTCTCCAGTCCAGAACAGAGCCGCTTCACTCCTGAATCCTGCAACGTGTTTTTGCTCAGGTCCAGAACCCTCAGATGGGAGAGGTTGGACTTCAGAGCTGAGGCCACAGAATCACAGCCGGTCTTGGATAAACTGCAGTCTCTTAATCTAAAATAACAATTATTTTGAGAGAAGACAAATAAAAATCAACATGTACCAGAGCAAAACACAGCTTACAAGCAACAAACCTCTGGTCCTGCACCGGCTTATCTGCCGTATGTTCCTATTTTGGGTTCTTTCAGGGCGGTTGGACAAGATCTACAGCGTATGTAAAGTGTGTGTGTGTCAAAATACCTTCCAAGTTTGTGAAACCACATTTCTCAATAGCACTCAACTCTTGTCAGGAGTTGGGACAAAGCGACCCACTCCTGACAGCTTGTGGGCGATGCTGCAGCGACCCTGCAATCCCTACACTCTCTGGTGAAACCAAATCAAAGGTTTTAGACACTGCTGGATGCTGGAAGGGTGGCTATAGTCTGGACGCATCGTTCCCCTGACTGCACATTTCTCCAACAATGATTGGCAGCTGGTGTCACTTGTTCTCCAGATGAGAGAAGGAAAGAGAGCCCCCCCACAGTGTGTTTGATTGCCCCACTGCAAGCTCAATGCTGCCAGAAAACATTGCAGGAGCATCAATTCCCCTCAGGGCATCAACAAGGACCTCAGGAAAAGGTGCAGCTGCCACCTACTAGAGACAAGCACACTGAGCTGAGATTCAAAGCCCTCTCCTCCCAAGAGAAGAGCTTGTTTGTTGGAGGCTCTTCTGGGCGATACCTGGTGCCACAGCTCCAGCTCAGCCCGTCTCTGGAGCTGAGGTGGACCTTAGCAAGTTTCATGGTTCTCCACCACTTCCTCTTGCTGAGGACCTTCTCAGCTGGTGGTTTCTGCTCCACCTTCCAAGTTGAGCAGGTGATACTTCTGCATTCCTGCCACCAGTGTCTCTGCAGAAAGAGTCTTCTCTCCTGTTTTATATTAGATTATAGAAAATTAGGATTTTTGGTTGATGTCTTAGATTTTGTTGACTAAGAGCAGGTGTTTCTTCAATAACATAGAGAGATTCGATTAGAAGAGCAAATGTATTATTTTATGAACTACTTCCACTACTATTATAGACACATACTTCCATATTGTCTTAGATTGCAAGCTGCATTTATTGCATCGTTCATAGAAAGTCATATTTGTGAGGAGAAAAACTCAAATAAGGTCATTTTCTTTAACGATCATTACAAAAGAAGGAGGCGATGAACAAACAGATTTATATAAAAATGTGTGAAAAGTTATGGATGGAAACATTTTTAAAATGGCTGCATTGTGTAGAATCGGTGTAGAATCAACTTGTTGACTTCTGATTTGGACTCCAATGGAAGTGAGGTGCAACAATTGTGGATGCTGAAAGCTTCAGATCTTCATGAAGGTTTCTGTGGTTGGACTGACCTGCTGCCCCTTTAAGAGGGAGGCAGGTTTGGGCTTCTGGCTGGAATGAAGCCACCTAAGATGAGAATGACTGCAGGCTTTCGGTACCAAGGTTTAACAGGGTGCTCACTTCACACTTGGGCTTTTCTCTTTTTGGGATGGCTTTCCTCAGTAGAGAAGGGGCATGGCACACTGCAGCAGCTTTCTTTTTGGGTTTTCTAGTTTTCCTTCTGATCTTTAAAAGACAGGAAGAACCATTTTTGATTGGTCTGAATGTTGGGCGGTTTTGTGGCCAGCCTAAAATAAAACAAGACAAATCTACAACTGATACTTCCTTTCTAGTCATTGATGACCATCCTCACATGGGACAGATTTCCACAACCAATTTAATACTGCAAATCTGTCCTGTGTGGTCTTTTTTCTGAGAACTGTAACACTACGTTTATAACAAAGATCAAACATGTAAACATTTATTGTCTAACTAGTTACACCTGGGAAAGTACTGCATCTCTGACTGACCTGAGAGTCTCCAGCTTACAGAGAGGATCCTGGAGAAAACCACAGAGCAGCTTCACTGCTGGATCCTTCAGCTGGTTCTCACTCAGGTCCAGAACCCTCAGATGGGAGGGATTGGACCTCAGCGCCGAGGCCAGAGAGACACAGCTGATCTCTGATAAACTGCAGTCACTCAGTCTGGATAAGGAATCATGGCAAGAAATGATCTCTTATTGGAGGAAAAGTCATATTACACTTTCTCAAAATCATTATTTCACTTTATTTCATTATTTAATCAGGGCCCTTGGAGTCAGGAGAGCTCTGCCCCCCACTGATAAACTGGGATATTACATCAACAACACAGTTAAAAAGTATCTATAAAATTGACTTTCAATGGCTCATTTAAATTCATACTACACTTCTCTTCTCCAAAAGTCAATGGAGTTTATCTTGAAGCCTTTCATTGTTTAGTTGTTATGTCGAAGATAAAAGAAAGCTGACCTGAGAGTCTCCAGCTCACAGAGAGGATCCTGGAGAAAACCACAGAGCTGCTTCACTCCTGGATCCTTCAGCTGGTTCTCACTCAGGTCCAGTTCTCTCAGATGGGAGGGATTGGACCTCAGCACCGAGGCCAGAGAGACACAGCTGATCTCTGATAAATTGCAGTCCTTTAATCTAAAAACCACAATAAATCCCATTTGTTTCAGTCAGACGTGTTCAGATTTTGCTTTGCTTAGTTCCAAATAAATCTGCTTGGAATCTTTGTAGATGAATGAAATACGGACTTTAGACACAGCTGAACTGACCTGAGAGTCTCCAGCTTACAGTTTGGACTCTCCAGTCCAGAACAGAGCAGCTTCACCCCTGAATCCTTTAGACTGTTGGAGTTCAGGTCCAGAACCCTCAGATGGGAGGGATTGGACCTCAGCGCCGAGGCCAGAGAGTCACAGCTGAGCTCTGATAACCTGCAGTACCTTAAACTGAATAAAGACAAAATACAACCTGTCAGATATGAGCAGATATGTTGAGTCCACACTCGTTTCTGAAAACCTGAACAGGAAAACAGTCGACAGAACATCTGGTGTTTCAGATAGTCACCCAAAAATAATCGGTCAGAAATGGAGATGTTCTTTAGGAGGTATAAAACAGAACAGAGATAGTTTTTAAGTTAAATTCCCAGCTGTAGCTGTGAACCAGATGACCTTTAACCTTCAGACATGGAATTTAAAAGCTTCTAACACTGGACAACACTAGAAGAACAAAGTGTCTGGTGAGATCACTCAATGGTGCCTTTTCCTGACAGAGTCACTCATGTCTGCTGTTAACAGCCTGTGTTCTTAATCACATCTGGACTTACACGGCCTTCCTGCAGTTCCTCACAGCTGGAATCAGGCGACGTCGTCCCTCCTCTGAGGTGTTGTACAGCCACAGGTTCAGCTCATCCAGAACCTCCTCTGACATCTGCAGCATGTAGGCCAGAGCTGAACAGTGGATCTCTGACAGTTTCCTCACTGAGTTCTTCTCTGACTTCAGGAACTCTTGGATCTCCTGATGGACTGACTGATCCTTCATCTCCATCAGACAGTGGAAGATGTTGATGCTTCTGTCTGGGGAGATTTTATCACTGTTCACCTTCTTCAGGTTGTTGAGGACCTTCTGGATGGTTTCTGGGTGGCTGTCCATCTGATCCAACAGTCCACCCAAGATCCTCTGATGGACTCCAGAGAGAGACCATGAAGGAAGCGAACAAACAAGTCCAGGTGGCCATTTTTACTTTCAAGAGATTTCATTAGTGCTCTCCTGAGGAAGTCATCAAGAGATGTGACTGGATCGTTATTAAACAACCCAACAAACCAGGAAAAGGGGTTTGGTTTCAAATATTTTGGGAAAGACTCCATAATCCTTTTATTGATGGTGTAACAGTGGAATGTGTAGACGGCAGCCAGAAACTCCTGAATGCTCAGATGAACAAAGCAGTAGACTGATTTCTGGAAGATCACACTCTGTCTTTTGAAGATCTCTGTACAACTCCTGAGTACACCGACACCTCGGAGACGTCCAGTCCACATTGCTCCAGGTCTTCTGAGTAGAACATGATCTTTCCTTTCTCCAGATGTTCAAACGCCAGCCGACCCAACTTCAGAAGGAGTTCTTTATCAGCCTCAGTCAGTTCCTCTGGTCTCTGCTTTCCTCCGAACTTCTGCTTCTTCCTCTTTATCTGAACCCTCAGGAAGTGTGAGTAGAGGTCAGTCAGGGTTTTGGGCAGCTCTCCTCTCTGGTCTCTGGTCATCATGTCCTCCAGAACTATAGCAGTGATCCAGCAGAAAACTGGGATCAGACACATGATGTGGAGGCTCCTGGAGGCCTTGATGTGTGAGATGATTCTCTTGGACAGATCTTCATCACTGAACCTCCTCCTGAAGTACTCCTCCTTCTGGGAGTCAGTGAAGCCTCGTACTTCTGTGATCCTGTCAACACACGAGGGAGGAATCTGATAGGCTGCTGCAGGTCTGGAGGTGATCCAGATGAGAGCTGAGGGAAGCAGGTTCCCCTGGATGAGGTTCACCAGGAGCACGCCAACTGATGATACTTGTGTGACATCAGAGATGACCTGATGGTTGTTGAAACCCAGTGAAAATCTGCTTTCATCCAGGCCATCAAAGATGAACAGAAGTTTCCAGACAGTCAGATCTTCTGCTCTGATCTTCTGTAATGTTGGATGGAAAACATGAAGCAGTGAGAGAAGACTGTGCTGCTCATCTCTGATCAAGTTCAGCTCCCTCCATGAGAGCGGAAGCACCAGACTGATGTCTTGGTTCTCCAAACCTTCTGCCCAGTCCAGACTGAACTTCTGCACTGAGAAGGTTTTTCCAACGCCGGCGACACCGTTGGTCAGAACCACTCTGATGTGTCTCTGTTGCTCAGATAAGACTTTGAAGATGTCCTGGCACTTGATTGGAGTGTCCTGGATGTTCTTCTTGGAGGTTCTCTCAAGCTGTCTCACCTCATGTTGTGTGTCCACCTCCTCACTTTGTCCCTCAGTGATGTAGAGCTCAGTGTAGATCTTGTTCAGCAGGGTTCCACTTCCTGCTTCATTAGTTCCTTCAGTCACATGTTCACATCTTCTCTTCAGACTCATCTTATGACCTTCTATCACCTCCTGCAGATCACTTCCTGAACATAAGTAAACCAATGATTTCCATCTATAATAAATCATCAACACAACTACAAATTCATGACATCACAAGTTCAATTTTATATTGAACAATTTTACTTTGTTTGGGCTTCATTTCAGCATCTCCAGATCTGCTTCCAGATTGTGAACAAGAGGACTCTCCTGGTGGAGCTGACTGGTCCCAGTTTGATAGGATGTGCTCCCCCCTCTCACTATGAAACACATCTCTATTAGTCCTTTGATTTATAGGATGAAAAAACCTGATCAAGACTCAATATTGTTCCAGCATTTATGTCTGAATTCATCTTTCAGTTTGAACATGATTCTTGTTTCTAATCAACAATATTCACATTAAGTCTGTAACTATATGACTGTCTGAGGTTTAAGTGTTAAACATCTCCAATAATAAACTCACAACCTGCTGCTGTTAATGTGACTAACAGCTGGCACACAAACACATCATCACGCTTTAGTTTTCTTACATTTTGTCTGAACTTCTGAAGTCTATTATATCATCTTTGGAGTGGTCAGTCTTCAGGGACACACAGCTGGGCACTGTGGACTCTGCTCTGTCCTCGTCCATCCTGAGGAAACATCAGAAATAGTGATGAGGCTGTGATGAAGGTAAATAATCTGTAGAGGTTGTAGTTAAATAATCCCAATTCACTGCATTTTTATCAAACAGGAACATTTCTAATACATTCTGGATAACAACTGAATCAATAAATCATTGATGTCTCTGTATAATTTTCATGTTTTCAGAGTTTAAGCTGCTTTTTTTAACTGTTCCCTGCAGTGAGAAAAGAACTGGCACCTTTTCCAGCCCCTCATCCTGCAGCACTGAATGTGCTCTAAAGTTCTTTCCAGAGCAAACGTCTCTGCACTTGCAGCAACATGTTGTAGTCATGGATCCGTGAGGAGAACTGGATACAGGAAACGCCCCGACTTTGATCCCAAAAACCCAACTGGTGGCCAACGGTGGTCCGGCAACGACGGGGACGCTGGTCCATCGGCCCGACAACACTGGTTTTCCACAGGCCAACATGGTGAAAGGACTGTCTTCAGCTCAGCCAATAAATGATTTGGTGCTACATAAACATACTAGTCAGGACTTTTTAACTTCCCTCCTTTGTTCCCCTCTTCAATTATTTCTATAATCCAAGTCCTCAAAGATCACTGCTCTATTTAAAATAGATGAAAGAAATGACACCCACTCCTGCATTTCTTTCACAGTGGTTCCACAACATAGAACAATAAACCACTGGGAGAAAACGTGCAACATGAACCCAAAATCCTGTTGGTGTCCTGTGATCCTGTGTGGATTTAGTTATTTAGTTATTTTGAAAGTTTATTGTCTTAAATTGGCCCGGCTGAGAGATGTTAACTTGCACACGATTAGATGTTGTTTGACAGGTAATACCAAAATATCCAGCTGTAACCTGGACTGTTGAACAAAATGTCGCTCTTCCTGCTTCGTCTGAAGAGAATACTTTCACTTTTAAAACCTAATCAACAGCTTTATGGCGTATATATACTACCATTAAAGCATTCTGGGAGGGTTTAAAGTTCTTTTAGGATCAGTAGTAAAGAGCAGAAAAATAAACTAAACTTCACTTAGAAAGACTATTCAACTATAACTAAAGCCAGACTATAAGAAAGTTAATTAAGAACTATTCATTTATAATGCATAACGATGTTTTGTGCTAAAACTAAATATGAAGTCTAGTTGATTCAAATCTTGATTTTTATCTCCAAACACAAATGTCAATTCTTTTCAATAATGCTCTTCGTTTCCACTCACCTTGTCGGTCTTCAGTCTTCCTGCTTAGTCTGAAAGGAATTCTTTTAAAAACTGGTTTGTTGGGTTCCCAGTTTCTGGGACCGTTGTTGCGGGTGTCTACCTGCAGGGGGCGTGGAGGAGCCGCTCATCAGCCGCAGCTGGCCCCGCAGACACACGCACCTGCGGTCTCTCTTCAATCTCCCGTTAGATTTAAGGACAGAACTCCCGTCTGCCAGCGGCGGAGTGTTTTCGTCCTCATCACCAAACCCTGACTTCTGTGGCTTGACTATTTTGGAGAGTTTTCCTCGCGGACTTGTTTTGGACTCTCTCGAGGTCTCTCCGCCTCTCTGTGAACGCGGACCGAACTGTTCTTGTTCACTTTAAAATAAAGACGCTTTTCGGATACCATTCTCCACTGCTTGTTGCTGCTTTCGGGTCCTGATCCCACCGTTCCGAACACTCCTCTGTTGATCAACAACTTTATGGCTGTTGATTTATATTCCACTACTATAAAGGCATTCTGGGAGGGTTCAAGATTAAAAGTTCTTTTGCTATTTTAATGCCATAAATAATGAAAACTTATTATGCAACTTAATTAGATAAATAAACTTAGTTAAAAAAGATTTATGATGCGTCACAGATTTTGAAAGACTTGTAAAAGCAGCATATTTCTGCAGCCCTGGAGTCCAGGAGGAGCAGCAGAGGTCAGAATGTGTCGGAGCGCGTTTGACTGTTGTCTGCAGTTCCACGTGTGTCCACCGGGTGGCGGTAAAGCACCACATGATATTTCTCCTTTTTGGAACTTCTTCAGCTGCGTTGAGCTTTAAATCTTCACCTGTCGCTCCCTTTAAGCTCTAAACTTTGCGGTTCTGTGTGTAGTTTGTTGGTTTAAATATTTTTGATGAATTCTGATGACGACTGAAACTGTGTCACACATTTAAATTATTTATTGTCATTTTTGGGCCTAAACTGGACCAGTTCTGTGAGCTGTTTTGCTTTTTCTGTGGACCAGATGTTCCAGGCAGGTTCCATCATCGGACACAGACGGAGACAGGTCACGTGACAACAGTCAGCCTTTAGTTCTTTATTACAGGAGGATCTGGTTTATATACAGACACGTATCTGCAAAATACTAAAAAATATATGAACCCAAAGTACTAAAAAGTCTACATCCACGCACACACGTGTATTAAGTGTTTATACACACGTTTGAATGAAATGGTTTCATCAGCGCTGCCGGGGGCTGAGCAGGCTTCATAAATCTGAAGCTCTGAGATCCTTTAAAGATCTCCTGGAATCAGCAGATGGGGGTTTGATCAAAAACTGTAAGAATCAGTCAAGCTATCAAATCTTGACTCAGTCCAAGCGTGAACCAGTCCATCCAGAGCTGATTATGGCTCAGCCAGGAGGAAAGCACGGCCTGGGGGGGTTCATATGGAGCAGGCACACTCTGGCTCTATTGCTACTGAAAACAGCCCTTCAGCACAGCAGCCTGAAATACAGTTCTGGAGAACACCTGTTCCCAACAGAACCTGTTTAAAACGGGACCAGTAAAGATGCCCGGCGTGACCACGACCACGGGGAGGGGGGGGGGGGTCAGAGACAGGCGGTAACGCCGCTGCCCACCGATTCACCTGGAAACAACAAAAACCCCAGCAGCTTGGACCCAATATGGCAGCGTGTTCCTCAGAAACGCTCCTCAAACTCTCCCCACAGCTTTATTGCTAAACAGGATTTGGGTTTTTTTGTCCGTGCTAAATGGAAAGTGTTTGTCCTTTGGTGGTCCAACAGGACCACGATTTGGATGGATGGATGATTTGATGTTATTGAGAATAAAAACAGCTGAAAATGGAAGCGGAGATGTTTCAGAGCACCAGAGTTCAGAAAGAGTTTCTAATCAAACACCACCTGTTGGGAATGATGAATGGATGGATTTTTATTTAATTTAGACTAATTTAGACTGATTTTAACATCCTTTATGCCAGTTCCATAGAGCGTGCGCGCGCACACACACACTAGCAAAGATGATATCCAAACAGCCAAATAAATGGGAGTCAAAAGAAATCATTTAAAGCTCATATGTCAGAATCAAGGTCGAGGGTTTTCTATGGCCCCCGGGATGATATTGATTTATTATTAGAACCGGCCTGCAGGCCGCAGATGTTTTACACAGGCCAATACTACATTTCCCACAATGCAACGGTGACAGTCTGAGCGGGAGGTGGCTTCATTTCATTATTTATCAGTAGTCATTAGCATAACAGCAAAAGTTAACTTTCAGATACCCATAAAATGGCAAAACAGAAGGTGGACACTGAGAACCGGGGGTTCAAACAAGGTGGGAGTGGGAGCACATGTTCACGGAGGCAGCTGGGAAACCTGGGTGTCTTCTGAGTGGAGAAAGGGTGGCGGTAATGAAAGAATATCATCTGAGACGGCATCATGAAACTAAACACGCGGACAAAGACAAGAATATGGACATGGAACAAAAGCTACAGAAGGTTGAGGAGTTAAAACCAGGCCTCAAATCTGGACAGGCTCTGTTCAGAAAAGCCAAACCTCAAAGCGAGGCTGCTGTCAAGGCCAGTTTGATTCTGGCAGAAGAGATCGCTCAATCAGCCCGGCCATTTCCAGAGGGGGATTCCATCAAACACTGCATGCTCAAAGTTTGTGAGCAAATTTGCCCAGACAAAAGGCGACTCTTTTGAAACGGGAGCCTGAGCAGAAACACCATTGTTGTCCCTCAATCTAAAAGAGCAGCTGGAGAAAAAGGGGAAAGATTTCATGGCATCTTCCCTGGCTGTGGATGAGAGCAGCGACATTAGAGGGGACTCCAGCCTCAACGTGACAGAGGAGCTTCTGGCGTTACGTCCTGTGCACGGCACAACCACAGGACAGGATTTGTATGAAGAGGTGTCAAGATGTGGAAATGAGATGGAGCTGCCTCGGGAAAAACTGGTGGGTTGGACAACAGACGGAGCAGCTGCCATGTGTGGACACAGGAGTGGACTGGTGGCCAAGATACGGGAGAAGATGCAGGAGGAGAACGTTACGGCTGAACTGACAGCTCATCATTGCATCATACACCTGGAATCCTTGTGTGCTGAAGCCCTGAACATGGAACATGGAATGTTCACCATCACGCACGCAGGGAACTTTATCAGAGCCAAAGGTTTAATTCAGCGCCAGTTCAAGGCGTTTCTGAGCCAGTGGCAAACGCAGCGTGGTGATTTGCCCCCTCACACTGAGGTGCGATGGCTAAGCCAGGGAAAGGTGCTGCAGAGATGTTTCCAGCTTCCTGAGGAGATCGGATGTTCTTGGACAGCAAAGGGAAAGACACGACTCAGCTCCCAGACCAAAGGTTCTTGTGTGAAACGGCTTTTCTGTGGGACATTCCGAGTCATCTGAATGCAATGAAGCTGCAGCTGCAGGGTCGGGGTGGTGTCCCCTCTGATATGTACAGTACAGTGAAGGCCTTTAGAACCAAACGCACTCTGTGGGAGGCACAGATGCACAAAGGAAACTTGAGCCACTTTCCCAGCTGCCAGACCCTGAAAGAGAAGCTCTCTACCAGCGTGTTCCTGAGCACACAGTTTGCTGATTAAATGAGTGTTCTCGCCGTTGACTTCCCACGCCGAGTCACTGACTTAAAAGCACCGAAAAGCAGGTTTGAACTGCTCAGCCGTCCGTTTGAGGTTGAGGTGGAAAGCTCAGCACCAAAGCTCCAAATGGAGGTGATTGAGCTCCAATGCAGTGATGCCCTGAAGGCAACACATGGGGCAGTGGGTGCTGCGGAGTTTGCCCGTTTCCTCCCCGACACACATCCAGGCTGCTCCAACGTTGCCTGTGTTGGGCAGCACAGACCTGCGGGAACAACTGCTTTCTTTGATGAAGCTGAACAAAACATCACACAGAAGTGGACTTCCTGCTGAACACCTTCACTCAATTGTGAGGAGTTCCTCAGCTCAGAGCCGGACCCCCAACATTGATGAACTCGTCCAAAAGATGAGACACCACCAAGTATCAGCCTCAGACAAGTGAACATTAAGCTGCAATAACACATTTACAATTATTACTCAGCTCAAGTTTAAAAGTTCAATATTTTTCACTGCACATGTGCCTTTTCCTTGAAGAAAGTGTTGTTTTTGGTGAATAGATTTTTGCACTTTATGTTATTGTGTTTCAATCCAATTATGTTCTAAAAATATTTCAGTTGAGTGAATGATAGAAAATTGCTGTTATAATTTTTTTTTTGAAGTAAATTTAGCCCACTTTTGCTAAATGAGAAAATCTACTGATGGTGCCTTGAATAATACCGCTTCATTCATTAATGTTCATGTTATGGGGATTTTATAGAAAGCAAATTTGTCATTTGTGCCCCTTGAAAATTAAAAATGACTGACAGAGCCATAAGAAACTATTGCTTTATTTATCTGATCATATTGTAAAATATTTGTTAGGTTTTCAGTTGGTTCAGTTTGCTTCACTAGACCAGGGGTCACCAACACGTTGCCCGCGGGCACCCGGTCGCCCGTCAGAACCACGAGTCGCCCACCGGCCTGTTCTAAAAATAGCTCAAATAGCACCACTTACCAATGAGCTGCATCTAATTTATTTTGTTTGCAATTCTTGTTTAAATCACACTTACACATAAACTGGAAATAACAATATATTTAAAAAAATGTTTAATATAAATTAACTTTGACCTAGTATAGTTCAAAG